>NW_025934628.1:1304-100481 GCF_000764305.2 Hyalella azteca | reverse complement strand
TACAGAGACCGATCTGAGATCGGGATGCCACATCGCTACTTGGCATCAGATGGCACAGAAATTGAGGAGAAGCAACTAGTTCGAGATCTCGGAGTGTTGATGAGTACTGAAGCCACGTTCGATGCCCATATCGAGGAAATAGTCGCGCGCAGCCGGCAAAGGATGGGGTGGATATGGCGGACATTTCGAACGAGAGAAGCAGCACCAATGATTACACTCTTTAGATGTGTATAAGAGACAGATCTTGAGTATTGCTGCCAACTTTGGTCGCCACTCAAGGCGGGTGCGGTGCGAAAACTGGAGGCAGTGCAGCGGACCTTCACGTACAGGATCAGCGGCATGAGGGAGCTGAACCTGAACTACCGGGGAAGGCTGAAACACCTGGAACTGTACTCACTGGAGAGAAGAAGAGAAAGGTATATCATACTGAGGGGAGGGGAGTTCACCCTTGCAACATTCAAGAGACGACTGGACAAGTGGTTGAGAAAGATCCCGGATTGTGTAGTAATGGGAAACCACCCTCAGCAAGTGACAAGCAACAGCATCTAGCATCAGGTGGACCAAAGGAGGGCAAATAGACGGAACACGGCCAACGTTACATCCGACGACGACTCGGAGACGGAGGACGACGAAGACGGCGCATCAGCGTGACCGTGGACTACGATCGACGTCCTAAACTCATCATAAGGTCATAAGTTCAATCGTCAGTTATGGAAAGATCGGGTTCCAAAGGCCGGATCCCTTGTGAATCAAGTCACGAAAAGTTCAAGAATCGGCAACAGGCCATGGGCCTATTTCTTCAATGCCAACGCTTCTATTCTATTCTATAAGTACAACTTCATGACGTCGATAGCTTGAGCTTGGTTTCGAGCTCTTGCGTACGTACATGTTATATATTATACTCAGTATCGCTAGTCCGTAAACCGCTAGTACGAGTCTACGGACTCGCTAGTATCGAGTCCGTAAAAACGCTAAAACTCTTAAAAATTAAAATGAAGTCCGCAGCTTAAAAATTTTTACTTAAACAACATGTTACCTTGCATTATCAATGATGATGCTGAATATTGAAAAAATGTTGAATATTCGTTATATGGGTCTTTGTGTACCATATAACGAAAGCGTTGACCATATGAGAACAAAGAGCCTCACAATTTTCACCCCCTCACCGCCCTTCAAAAACCCCTACTGCGGTTTCACAGCTTCCCCTTCTGTCAGGTTATGCAACGCTATTCGGAAGTTAAGACCAGTTTGTCTCGTACGATTTCCGCTCAAGGTGCGCACAAATGCTTACAAGTGCTCACAGGTGCTCACACGTGCTTACATTTGCTTACAAGTGCTCACAGGTGCTCACACGTGCTTACATCTGCTTACAAGTGCTCACATGTGCTTACAAGTGCTCACAGGTGCTCACACGTGATTACATCTGCTTACAAGTGCTTATACATGTGCTCACATGTGCTTACATCTGCTTACAAGTGCTCACATGTGCTCACATGTGCTTGCAAGTGCTCCCATGTGCTTACAAGTGCTTAAAGTGCTTACTGATGAAAAAACACGTCATTTTTTATGAAACCCTGCAATGTGATTGCAATGAATTGCGTCTTTTTAAAGCAATAAATGTCTGTCATAATTCACGAGTATCAGTTCAGCTGTTTCTAGAATCGTATTAGTATTAATTCCTTTTTTAAATTCAACTCGAAAGTTCTCCCAAACCTATAAATTTATATCATAAGATGCCCAAGGAGGATGCGCACCGCAGTGAAAGCGGCGGCAAAAAGTCTTATAATTTCACTAGTATCAGTTTAACCGTTTCAAAACCCTGAGTTAGACTTTTTAGATAAAAAAATTGGCTAATTTGATTATAAAAATACAATAAATTTTATTAGAAAAAAACATTCAGGAATGAATCTCTTAGCCACCAAACCACTGTCAATCGCCCTCTCGAATATTGAAGTCGAATAATAAAACTGAATTCGAATATTGAAATCAAATTCGGATTCTAAATTAGAATTCGAATAATAAATTCGAATTTGAATATTAAATTCGAATTTGAATATTAAATTCGAATTCGAATATTAAATTCGAGTTCGAAAATTAAATTCGAATTTAAATATTAAATGCGAATTCGAATATTAAATTCGTTTTCGAATAATAATGACAGTAGTACAAATCAAAGGTATTGTGGATACTATTTGAAATCTAAGCTTAAAATTACTCTGAAAATAATTTCAGCATCCGCCTGACAACAGGTTTCATCTCGAGCTCAGCTAACTGGAAACGAGACGCAAAAAAAAACCTCCAGACCTCAGCATTCATCTGCACGCGGAAATTATTGTTAGAGCAATTGCAAGCTAAGATTTCAAATAGTATTCACAATACTCTTGATTTGTACTATTGTTATTATTATTAGAATTTATTATTCGATTCCTTTTCGCCCAGCTATCGCCAGTTTCAATTTGTCAGAGCACCAGACTCATTGCGACTGGCGATGAGTCAATAGGCAAGGTTTTTTTTTTGTCTCAATATTTGTTAGAAGACGGCTCAGTCGTGCTTGAATTTCATGGCTGCACTATACTATTTCAAGTTCAACCGTGCTTGAATTCTATCCTCTCTATTGAATGTAGTGTCTTATTAGAGGCGCGTACATTATACCGATTCGACACTTCAGCGAACTCGCGTGCGAACTCGCCTGCGAGCTCGAACTTCATTTTCAACTCTGGCACTCATAACTCCTTCAATTATGAACGGATTTTATTCAAATTTGAAATATAAGTAGATAATATCAGTACGCTGCGGTGATTTATGCGTGCCAGAGTTGAAAATTAAGTTAGGTTTTCCATTCGAGCTCGCAGGCGAGTTCGCACGCGAGTTCGCTGAAGTGTCGGACCGGTGTACATTATTGCTCAATGAGTGTTCATGATCAAATTAGTTCTTGAAAATATCTTGGTTAATTTACCATACATTGGAGCAATCGATACCGTGTTGTTTTATTGAACCAAATAGTGTCTCGGACAAATTTACGGCCGGAGTATCCTTTGGTGGGCGTGGCATTTCATGGCGTCATTTGGTGGGCGTGGCGTCATTGGTGGGCGTGGCATTTAAGATCATCCGATCTTTTAACGTGACGCAATTGGCTACTTGGGAATTTAAGACGAGTTCGTCACAATCCCTATATATCCAAACTCCTATGTGAACTATAAGGATTTATTACTATGAAATTACATGTCAGAGATCTAGTTTTTTTTTCATTCAATTCTAGTTTTTTCCGAGGTATAATCTAGGTTTTCAGAAAATAGTCCCTGGCAACACGACAGTTAGTACCCCGCACGGTCAGAATGTTCGCGAAATTTGCGTTCTGCTGGATTCAGTGGCTGCGTGTTAGTACTCAGTATGAGGCTGGCATCCGTAGGGTATGATTGTTAAGAATATAGCTCCTAGTTGAACACTTTGAACGAAGCGAAAATGTGCAGGGATGAATCCCAGCATTAGCGTTAGTTTTAATATTGTTTAGTATCCGCGTTCACAGAAATCCGAGTTACTATGGCCCTTCATCGAGGGCGCCCTTTAATCATTAAAGGGACAAAAAAATCAATGTGACATGTAGGAAAGCAAAATATCAGAACTGTACTGCGAGCGCTGTTCCAGACACTCGCAGATGGGTCAATAAAAGTCGGACTTCGTAATACTACTCCTAATATTGAGTCCATCTTCACATGACGTGCTCTGCAAAACAGAGTTGCACCAGAAGGCAGAACTTGTATAAGTCTTAATGGTAATTCCTCTGAACGTTAGTCGGCAACGACTAAGCAATTTAAGGAAACTTGAAGAATTTATTCGGATTTTTACCTAGGCGCAAATCAATGATATTAGGCACAAATCAAGGGTAGTCTTAGAACTACCTAGGTATGACGCAACATTAAAGAACTATTTTTGGCAAGGAAACGTTTCGGTCAGAGTTATACAGCACACCACAAACCATGGTTGAACTAATAAAAGGTGCCCACAGTGACGTCACTCTAGAGATGCACAGAGCGGCGAAAAAAAACCTGATTGTGCAAATGAATCTAATTGCCTGTGAATTTTGAATTAATTGCTATTTTAAATTTCCTTTTATGTAACCTATATATATTACCCTGACCGGAACGTTTCCTTGCCAAAAATATTTCTTTAATGTTGCGTCATACCTAGAAAGTTCTAAGACTACTTTTGCCTAGGTATAAATCCGAATAAATTGTTCAAGTTTCCTTAAATTGCTCAATCGAGGCCGACTAACGTTCAGAGGAATTACCATTAAAATCTGCCTTCTGATGCAACTCTATTTTGCAAAGAACGTCATGTGAAGATGAAGTGTCTGCGAGTGTCTGGGACAGCGCTCGCAGAACAGAAATGCCGTTACTTATTGCGGCTCTTTTTTTTTACAGCTGTATTTATAATAACTGTGAATGATCCATCGTAACTAGTTCATTCTTCTAACTTTGTTTCTATACTAGTGAATTGAAAATTTTTGAACTTATACTCACGGTGTTTCATCAGCTGCGATCAATTGATAATTATATTTTTTTAACTGAACGTCTCGAAGAGTTCAACACAAAATGATTATTTCATTGGTGAGTTGAATTTATTCAATGTGTTGTAAATTTCTCATGTTCTTCAGTTGTATATTTTGAGTTCTTTTTCTCCATACATATTATCTATGGCCTCTTCAATTTTCTCCTAAAATTACAGCTAATCCGCTTGCTGGCAATAGATTTTGGGGTGGATGCGGGGCTGTTGCTATTCTGCTTGGATTTCAAATTGTATCAATACCCTTGATTTGTGCTACTGTCGTTTCAGCAAAAGATGAAGCAATTACTGTAAGATGCAGAGGAGAATTAATTCTACGACAAATTCAAATTAAAAGCAGCACTCGTATCGAAAATTCTCCCCTATAACTACGGACGAGTCGTTCTCCAAAGAACCATTTTTTCAGTTCTTAAGTCTAACTAGTAATTGAGAAAAATACGTTAAGAATAAATAAAATTAAAGATGGGCTTAGAAAATTTCAGAATTGCAGAATAACAGAGATAAATAAAGATTCAAATAAACAAACAATTATTATACGGTATGCCGATCACAACAACAAAAGAGTGTGAACTTTTAATTCTTTTTGATGATAGTAAAAGTTTTTAGGCAGCGTGTATGGCCGATTTAAAGGTCGTGACCGTAGGTCACCACGCACCCCAATTCCAATTCGAACTGGTGGGCGTGGCATTATGACCATCAGCTTAAGGTGATACTATTGGCTATTCGGAAGCTAAGGCCTGTTCGTCACATATGATTTCCGCTCAAGGTGCGCACAAATGCTTACAAGTGCTCACATGTACTTACAAGTGCTTACAAGTGCTCACATGTGCTTACAAGTGCTCACGTGTACTTACAAGTGCTTATAAGTGCTCACATGTGCTTACGAGTGCTCACATTTGCTTACATCTGCTTACAAGTGCTAACAATTAAGTGCTTACTGTTAAAAAAGGCACGTCGTTTTTTTATAAAACCCTGCAATGTGATTGCAATGAATTGAGTCACTTTAAAGCGATAAATGTCTGTCATAACTCACGAGTATTAGTTCAGCTGTTTCTAAAATCGAATTAGTATTAATACCTTTTTAAATTCAACTCGAAAGTTCTCCCAAACCTATAAATGTATATCATAAGATGCCCAAGGAGGATGCGCACCGCAGTGAAAGCGGCGGCAAAAAGTCTGTTATAATTTCACTAGTATCAGTTTAACCGTTTCAAAACCCTGAGTTAGACTTTTTAGATCAAAAAATTTGCTAATTTGATTATAAAAATACAATAAATTTTATTAGAAAAAAACATTCAGGAATGAATCTCTTAGCCACCAAACCACTGTCAATCGCCCTCTCGAATATTGAAGTCGAATATTAAATTTGAATTCGAATATTGAACTCAAATTCGGATACTAAATTAGAATTCGAACAATAAATACGAATTTGAATATTAAATTTATTTTCGAATAATAATGAATAATTTGTTTTCGAATAATGGAGTGTCATGTTAGAGGCGCATACATTATTGCTCAATGAGTGTTCATGATCAAATTAGTTCTTGAAAATATCTTGGTTAATTTCCCATACATTGGAGCAATCGATACCGTGTTGTTTTATTAAACCAAATTAATGGTAAAATAAATTTCAGACTTAATGAGGTTACAAACTTCAGAACGATTTTCACTTTCAATTTATTTAAAGGAAACCCTAAGATTCATTCATTCAAACCTTCATCAAATCGCTTTGATTCAGGTATATTATTTTGAGTTCTTTTTCTCCATACATATTATCTATGGCCTCTTCAATTTTCTCCTAAAATTACAGCTAATCCGCTTGCTGGCAATAGATTTTGGGTGGATGCGGGGCTGTTGCTATTCTGCTTGGATTTCAAATTGTATCAATACCCTTGATTTGTGCTACTGTCGTTTCAGCAAATGATGAAGCAATTACTGTAAGATGCAGAGGAGAATTAATTCTACGACAAATTCAAATTAAAGCAGCGAGCTCAAAAATTTAAAGCTTGAAAACTCTGAAAATGTCTGTGTATATAATGTGTATGTGTATATGTGTAATGTGTAAATGTATGCGTATAATGTATGTGTATCTAAGGAGAAGAACATATATATGTTCAGAACATAATTCTCGACATGAAATGGTTATGTAGATACACACATGTAATACACGCAATATGTATTCAATAGATCAATAGATATACAGTATACCGCGACAGTGTTTCCAGCGCATCCGGCATACCACGCATCTTTAATACATTATATGCCTGTCAATTTTACCCATACGATCTCAGTTGAGTACAATATTTTGTCCATAAATTGAGTATATGACATATACGGTCGTTGGTCAACTGGACAGACAAAAAAAAGTGTAACTAACATCTGAGGCTTGGAGGCGATGCCATCTTTTTCTTGGTTCTGTCAAAGATTTTTATGTAGTCTGTACCGCCCGATATGTGCTACTTATGCATTTCCATTTATGCAAAAATAACTCATTTTCCGAACATTCCACATGTTGTGTCCACCCCTTTTTTCCCGTTCTTAATATTAAGGTTGACCCACTTTCGATTTTCCAGGGCCTGAATTCGCGGCTACTGTCTACAACCTGGGCGTCATCAACGCGCCTCTTGGGGTAAGTTTAACTTTACTGCATGGCTACAACCTGGGCGTCATCAACGCGCCTCTTGAGGTGAGTATAAACCGACAGCGTTTTCATGTCATATGAGTCATGAAGAAACTTTGATTTACGTATCCAGTTAGCTGAATTGAGATGTTTTTTATCAGTCTGCTTATATCGCAAGTTCACAAGGAATTTAAAAGCAAAGAAAACACCAAGCAAATTCAACATATCAATATTGAAAGCGTTTCGGAGTCCAGCTCCATCATCAGTTCGGAAAACTAAAAATGAACAAAATTATATCCGTGCCTCCGTGCGCCTCCATGCTGAGCCTCCGTGCGCCTCCATGCTGAACAGTGCGACGTGGCTGTAACTGAGAGGTGATTTCAGGATACTCGGTTCCATTTCTGGCTGCTCGGATTTGAGAATATTGGAGTCTCTACATATATTCACACGAAAACCTTGGCTCAATAATGCGTTTAGTTCATATAATCTGGAAATAGTGAATCGCTAGGCTTTTATATTCTTTTTGTGAACCCTAGGATTAAGTTGTTCCAATCGAGTCCTTTTTTTTCGATGGAATGTTAGGTCTTGTTTAGGTTTTATGTCTGTCTTAGAATTTTGATATAATAATATGATTTTATTCCTTTTTAGTTTTTCGAAGTGATGATGGAGCTGGACTCCGAAACGTTTTCAATATCGCTATGTTGAATTTGCTTGGTGTTTTCTTTGCTTTTGAATTCCTTGATGTTTTTTAACTCTGAATTATCTAAAATTAAATCTGTGATGGAAGAACAAGTGGTTTAACGATGTAAATCGAAAATATACCATTAGCGAAAAAATGTGAAGTTGTTTCGATGTCTGTTAATTGAAAGTACCCGCAACGAGCTAGGAAGTGACCATCCTTGCAATGTATCGCCATGCGACCCAACCCTCGCTAGAAGCCTTCTTATTGGCTGCTCGAAACGCACCTCTCGGCGCAGCCAATCATAGAACGAGAAGTTTGCCGCCGGCATGGATGGTTGCACTATTCGTGGGTGAAACATTTATAGTTCAAGCATGGTCGGCATGCACATTGCTTCCCTGATTCTTTTATTTTTCAATGCTAAAAAATGAAGTAGAAATTCACAAACAATAGCGCCAGCATAAAAATAGTCTAGCGACGTAATGGGGACTGGTAATAGAACGCTCGTTCACAAAAAATATCTCGGCTGTTAACTGTAACTTGCATTTTTAGCGCATTTTCTCATTTATGAAAAAAAATTCACTATTGTGCTTGCCATGTCCGTCTGTCCGTCCGTCCGTCCGTCCGTCTGTCCGTCTGTACGTGACTTCACGTTTTCGTCGACGAGAAAATGCGCTCTCTGTCACTCACTGCAATGAGTACTGAGTTATATTTTTTAATGTCGAGCAACGAGACATGCAAGTCGAGTCCAAACGGCTATAGTGTCTGAAAAAAAAACAAGCTACAGCTCTCTCATTTGGTGCAAAGAAGCCATAAGAAAACGAAATGTATGGTACATGCCTTTTATCGGAGCTGTCTCATGCAAGGAAAACGCGTAATTAAAATTACATTTATTGAGAAGACTTGAGTCTTAGACAGAGCTCTAGAAAGGGATTGTACGGTTGAGGATTGCTTTCTGAACTGTTCTCTATAGCTCAAAATTATTGTATTTTTTTGTAAGACATTTTCTTGTTATGAACCTCATAATCACTGCCACTAGTACTATTTTTGAATAGTTTCTTTTCGTCCCTCACCGTTCTCTATAAAAACTACCTATGAGGAACACAAAGCGTCTGCATCTGAGCAATGGTTTGATAAAACTGTTAAAACAAGTTTGATAAACTGTTCCTGAATGATGTCAAAACTACATTCGCTATTCAAATGAGTGATGTAATTTATAATTTTGAACTGATCGAGCAATAAATTATTTAATGATCGTAATCTACATGAACGACTTTTTCTGAACACGTCAGCTGATGGGCGACTGGCTGAACACGACCAACTACAACAGAACGAAGGAGTACCTCTCGCAGAGCTCCAAGACGAGGATTATCTCGTGGATCGTCTCGATCTACTATATCGGCGACAAGATTGGTGGCGCCTTCGCTGGCTTCTTCTCTGAGAGGTAAACCTGCATCAGTTACTACATATCAGTTAATTTAATGTATTGTTTGTAGATTAAATGGCTTTTGCAGGGCAAGCTCATTGTTTTTGCATCGACGGTTATTGCAGTAAATTAGTCACTGAATGATGGAATGAAATTTGAATCTCAAACATTTTCAACTAACTTATGGTACTGGCGGTGTCACCCATTACCCAAGGCTGAAAATTTCCCATCTGAAAACAATCGTAGACTGTTCAACAAACTAGAATTTTCCCGTTTGACAAAAGAACGGAGAATATTTCCTCGTTCGTATGTTGGTAACACTTGAAGAATTCATTGAAGTTGAGAACGATCTTTGAGCTAGCAAACTTGTTGAATTAAATTAAAATAATCGAAGAAATTCAACTAAAATTCACAGGTTTTTCATTTAGGTGCTACTTTGGAATCAAATAAACATTGAAGTCTGTAGGGGAGCTCTGACGTTGGAACAACTTGTGTGCAGGTTCGGCCATAAGGCCGTGCTGCTCATCAACAACGTGTTCGCCTTCTTAGCCGCTATTTTGTTCGGCTTCTGCAAGATGGCGGGATCCTGGGAAATGATTGTCGCAGGTCGCTTATTCATCGGCATCAACAATGGACTCAACGCTCGTATGCTTCCAGAGAACTGAATTGCAGCGCTAAGTATTTCGAGCATATGCGAGAGAGCTCGGAAATTAACTATTTAACTCCACTTAATATAGAATAATTTTGCAAGTGCATAAATTGAAATTGTGGTATTCCGTCTCTATTAAAAAGTTAATTTTTGCAAATATAATTTCCCTGATGTTAAATTGAAAATTAGCCAAATTTATATTTATTTCAAAACTCATTTGTGTTCCTAAAAGGCCTGGTGCCCAAGTACCTGTCCACGATAGCCCCTCCGAACCTTCGCGGCGCCATTGGTTACGTCTACCAGCCGGCAGTCGCCATCTCAATCCTGGTGAGTCCGTATCTATATTCATTCACGATATCCTTTCGTTCAGCATTATACATGAAGCTTCATTTGGTGTAATTAGTTTATACATATTATTCATTACTTGTGATTTTCTGGGGCCACACTTCACAGCGTTAATGATACTTCTCTTTATTCCGAAGATTTTTAATGACCTTTCATCCCAGTTCTTGCAAATCATGGGTTCGGAGAGCCTGTACGCGTGGCACGTAATGCTGGCCCTCACGACCGTCCCCGCCGTCTTCCAGCTCTGCGTGCTGCTCATCTGCCCTGAGCAGAACCCTGAGAATCTTCTGCTACCCATTTCGGAACCTTCTCATCAACAAGGGCAAGCAGGTCTACTCCCAGAGAGGTACGGCGACATCAGCTGACTTGTAATCGTCACGATATCAGTTTCTAGTTCCGAAAAATGGACTTCCTAAGAGATTTTGGATTTCCCTCTAATTAGTTAATTGCCCCTGTATTAATTTCGAATTTTCCCTTTGAAATATAGATAGTTAAACATTTACACTATTTCGCTAAAATTCAAGAATTTCTATCAAACTTTTTATTATAAAATCTGTATTCTCGAACAAACCCCTAGACTTCCATAATTTCCTTGATATAGCATTTCATTTCACTTTCGAATGTGATCTTTAAGCTGTCAAATTTTATTTATGCTCTATACCATAGTGAAATTAAATGTATCATTTCTCGTAAAATAACCTTCCCATTACTATAATTATATACTGCGTCATTTTTCGTATGTGATTACGGTCACGATAAGGCTGCTATGAAATTTGTTTTAAAACTTTTGTACAATATCATGATCTCACTGTCTCACTGTAGAACGTAAAAAAACATCAGGAGGTCCACATCCATTCAACGAATATTTGTTGTAAAGGAAGACTCATATTTAGAACAAAAAATAAATATATATTTTAAAGTAGAGCTTCACGCTCTTGCACTCTTGAAAATGTAATAATAATTGCGATTCATGACAGCTGTGCAGTGGCTGTGCAACTCAACGAACGTGCACGACGAGATGAAAGAGATGCAGAGGGTGGCTGAGGCCCAATTTCAGAGGCCTTTACAAATTTAACACTTAATTTAAGCTTTAGAATAGAATAGAAGTGTCGGCGCTGAAGATACAAGAAACATCTTAGGATAGAAATGCTCAAAATTGGGAATATATGTAGAACCGTTGACGATTGGATAAGCCGACGGTTGAAAACGAGCGGGAATACGACTCTCCGCGCGTGTAGCGTTCGGGACTATAAAAGCAGTGAGGTAGGAGAAAAAGCAGCTTCCCAGCCTCCAACACGAGACTCCTTCACAGATTATTGACACACGTCCGTACGCAGCGCTGTCCGCCACGCTCTGAGCTGCTTTTTCTCCTACCTCACTGCTTTTATAGTCCCGAACGCTACACGCGCGGAGAGTCGTATTCCCGCTCGTTTTCAACCGTCGGCTTATCCAATCGTCAACGGTTCTACATATATTCCCAATTTTGAGCATTTCTATCCTAATCATGTCCTCCCATGGCTTGAAGATACAAGAAACTTTTGTATTCGGACTCTATCCAGCGTATTTGGAAAAATATCATCGGTCATACCCAAAGTAAAAGAAAATTGTTATCTGGCTATTTCCTCATTGAAATGTACTGCTCTGCATGGAATAAGTGCAAATATTTATATAGATATTAGATCTCAATGTTTTTTCTATAGTCTTGCTGTTTTAGTATTTCGTAGACGTTTTCCTGTTGAGCACCCAAGTAATGGGGAAGTATCATGTAGTCATTACTTTTAAGGCGTGAAGAATTCCTAAAACCCGAGATTCTTTGTTAGAGGCAAGAGATTATTTTTTTGTAAAGTTTCAACAAATTTAATTTTAAACATAGAATTGACAGGAGCCCAGAGCAGGCGAAAAGTGATTGATGTACGTAGCTATGGACATTTGAAGACGCGATTTGAAGTTCATTGTCACGAAAACGCGTTCTATGCTATATATTTTGAGGATGTAAGCGGTCTTGAACTCGTGGTCATCATGGTTGAACTAGTATAAGGTTGACCCATTAGAAGCTAATTTTTGCGGATGTAGTTTGTTGTTCGCCTGTGACGTGACTGACTTCTGTGACGTCACGAGCATTAACCAATCACCGAAATGCGATCAAACCAGTCAACCAAGCCGTCATGAGAATGACCGTATTGTTTACGTTTCTCGATCTGAGTGACGTAACAAGAAAGCTGAACTGAAAACGAAAATCCTCGTGGGTCAACCTTATATACAGTAGTTCAACCATACGTGGTCATCGTTGCTTTTAGCGGGCTTTAAGTGTTTTAGTCGAATGTTGAATTTCTGCAACTAAGCTGAGGTTTTTTCAAAAAATTTTATCACAATAAAAATACTGGTTCATGTCACTCATGTGCTTCTGGAGATATGACTGTTGGACTAATAAAAACCAGATTCGGTAATAGGTTGATTTGCTTCTAACCGTAAATTAAGCCAGTAACTAGAGTTGATATAATTTGAAAGGTTGTGATTCTTATTGCTCGCGTCATGTACACTGTACAGTGATTGAGGAATAAAAGAATAACCAGATTTTCCGCCGTATTAATTTTATCGTTTGTTCGCCATCAGTTTGTGGCTAAAACACTTAGACGGAGAGAGAGCCTGTTACTACTTACTAAGTTACTACCGGTTACCAGTATACTCGTACCTGCCTCTGGAGAAAGTCACTTGCAGAGTTGCCGGTTGCGATCGCGGCAAAAGCAAGTTTGCGATTAATGCTCTCGAATAATTGAGGTACTCTTTGACAGTATTTTCACGTACGTTTCTTAATCAAATATATTGATAATAAAAATTAATTTAGGACACTGCTGAGTTGCTTCAAAGTCCGGAGTTTGCTGGTTCTGGTACTGGTTGTACCTACCGTTGTACTGGAGCGCAGCCGTGGCCTCACTGGCCTGGGTAACAAAATTGACTGCCTATTCTACTGTGCCTACATTAGAGCCAAGATACTGAAGATAGAATATGGTAGTGTTCTGTATGGAACAGCTTCATCTGCCCAGTTGAAAAAGCTGGAACTTGGAACTTCGAAGTCTTGCAGAATGCTTATCTTCTTTTTGTCCTTGGAGCTCGATGGACCATAGGCATAGGCATAGTGCCTACTGCGGACTGCCTAGTGGCAAAGCAGAGACTTTTTTAGACTCTCCCTCAAGTTCATTTTTGAGTCTTATAAGTAGACCAGTAAAGTATCATGTATACCAGACTTATCATACATAAGAAATTGGTTTAAATCTTGAGTAAATGAAATTAAAATTGAACTGATTCTAAAAAATCTTGGCCGCCCGCCGGGGCCCGGGATAAACAACACCCATGGTCATAGTGTCTCTCCAGCCTCCAGGTAGAACTTAGAAGCTCAAATTCCTCCATTAAGTTTGAGACGCTGCCATCTGGTTGCCACTTGCCAGTATCATGCGGCAGTATGTATGTACGCCTTTAATATTGTCCAATTGGAGATAGAACCTCTGAAATTGTTCTTAGTGATACACCCTCAGCTCTACAGTACGACATAGTGGCAAACCAGAGCTTTTTTAGAATCAGTTCATTCTTAATTTCCTCATTTACTAAAGATTTAAGGCAATTACTTATGTTTGATAATGCTGGTATCCAAGATACTTTACTTGTCTACTTATAGGACTCAAAAATGAACTTGAGGGAGAGTCAAAAAAACTCTGCTTTTCCACTATGCAGTACGAGTACAGTGAGTATGGCCCGGCTGGCCCGCAGGGCGCAGATATTGTAATAGGGTAAACGCGGTATATTCCGATTTCCAACATCGTGGGTAATTCCGACACATCTCTAATTTTTCCTTTATATTAAGCTTTGTTTTAGTTCATGCATTCGTTGATGGTTGAAAATGTAAATAGTGACGTCATACATTTGCGTGTCAAACTACTGCCAAAACACTAGGTCTGCTGGTCTGGGCCATCTAGGGGGAAAATGTTGAGATCCAAATTCCAAAGAGAGACGGTGCATGCCACCCAATGAGATCATTGAAAAATGTGTCAAAGTTGACTGTTGACAGTTGACCTTGCTCTACCAAATAGTGATAAACTGTTTGTGTAGAAAGAATATTATGGTTTGAGACTTTAAATACATCTGTGAAATATATTAGGAATCCTTTAAGTATACTTGTATAGTTGTATTTGCTGATTTCAAGTGGTACCTAAATAAATTAATAGATGATTAAGCTGAGAATTCTTAGTTAAAAGCTTAATAACTGTTAATTAAAAGCCTAATTAAGTAGTGCTCAATATTCAATAGTGTTCTAATTCAAAGCAGTGTCATATTCCAATACAGCTCACAGTCTCACACAGCGATCGAAATTCGAACACGTGGATGTTGGAATTACGTATTAGTACAATTTGAAGCGCGGTCAGAATACGTCTCGCCAAGTGCCTAATATAGTCACACACAGTGTCGGAATATAGGGATTTGGTAGGTTTGCATTCTAAAGGCTTTTAAATATGGCAACATTTTGTGACGTTTCATTGTTGCTGGTGCGTCATGCAGTGTTTTGAGAGTCACATAAAGTAAACAGAACTTGAGTAATGCATACATTTTTTTTATAGTTTTTCATTTCTCGATGCGTCCTTAATGTGTCAGAATATACCGTGTTTACCGTACTTTAATGAGCTGGATCTTCCATCTTGTCGTAGGCATCCCACTCCTGTGTTTTATCCGATTCCTCCTTGGTGTAGTTTGTCTTCTCTAATTTGTCTTGACTTCCAGTCAGATTCTGAGGTTGCCACTCCTCTTTTTGCAGCCCATCTGGTCCATCTGGATGAGAAATAACCTAGTCACAGGGCAGTTTATTGTGATGGCTTGCATCTGATCAATGGTCCGTTTGTTGCTTGTGGTCTTTATGTTTCATCTGTGAGACTGAGAGGCAAGCAGTTGCATGGCGGTTGAATCCACATCACAGTGTCTTGTCTGCTAAACTAATTGCAATTTTGCAGGCCTTGCAACTTATTGAAGCGGACTCCTTCCTTCAATGGGTAATATGTTCTGACTCTCTTGTAGCTTTACAACTTTTGCTATCTCCTACCAATACTTGCTCTGATCTGGTCTATGGCATACGCAAGCTACTCATATGGCTAAATGACTTGAAGATCGTGCATCTACAGTGGGTCAAGGCTCACATTGACATTATTGGTAATGAGTGTGCTGATGCAGTTGCCAAACTGGGACATCGCCTTGACCACTCTGCCTTGTTTCCTTTACCTTGCTCAGATGCTCTTGCTGGTCTTCGGTCACACTTTCTTTGTTTTTGGGAATTGGATTGGGTTACTACAGTAGCTACTGATGGAAGGGGCCATCATGAAGCATCTAGCTTTCATTTGGTCTGGGATGTCTCCTGTCCCATGGGTTGCTTGCCGTTCTTGTCGTGCCACAGTGGTTTTAACCCATCTTCGTCTTGGCCATGTTGGGGCTTGTTCTTATCTCCATCGATTTGGCATGGCTGACACTCCCATCAGTCCCATGTGCCTGCACTGTGGGGTTGAAGAGTCAATTGAACACTCCCTCCTTTCATGTGCACTATACAATCATGAGAGATGTGATGATATCAAATATACATGCCCTGGGAGTCCCTTTCATATCTGTGCGTGTGCTCCTTGGTGGAGGAAATTATCCCAGAAGAGTTCAGCACCACATAGTGAGAGCAACCACCGCATATCTCATGCAAACTGGTCGATTATCTACCATGTAGCTGGTGAAATGCACTAGATTAAACACTGATTTGCCATAAACAAGAGAATTGTTGATAACCAGACAGCCGCATACCCTCATATCTTAATATCAATATACATAAACTAAACCATATTACATCCCACGATGTCTACCACACTGATTAAATAGGGTTTTTTTAAGTTAAGTCAGTTCTGTGATTTTTTCTATTTTTATTACTGTTATTCTATTGGCAATCTCTTTAATTTTGTCAGATTGGTCCGAAGTGGTCAGTAAAGGCACGTGAATAGGTTCTAGTATGAAAAGGTTTCGGCAAAATAGTACAAAGAGAGGGTTGTAATGAAACACATACATTTCACAATAAATTGAGAAAATTCAAGTTCACATCCTACATTAACAAAAATCTCTAGTACATGAAGAATGTAATTTGAACACATTCAAAATTGAGAACCTATCAGTTTTCATTACAAAAATCTCTCTATTTACCAGAACGTTGATAAATTGCAGTTCCGTTGAGCCGTATGACTGTTGTAAACGACCGTACTGCTGCTGTATTCTTGCGTTCACTTTCACAGTTGCTCTTTCTTCATGGCCGTATTTCTTGCGCTATAGTGATGTCTCACCACCGGTCTAACTGTAGAATTTATGATGTGACCATACTTCGGAATAGTGGCGTAGTCTTAATCATCGATGATTTTATTCCAAGCTCATTGCCATACTGCGGTTGAAGATGACTGTGACCGTACTGCTTCTTCTTGATGGAAATTGTGACCGTATTGTACTAATGATAACTCCCAGTGTAGAACTCGAACTTGAATCTTCTGATGGCGTGCATTATAATTGTTGTACAACTCATGGCCCTCTTGCATTGTCTCATGGCTGAGTCGCAGCCGTAGTGTTGATGTTGATTTTCTTGATGTGCTCACCGGACTCTTGGCTGCTTTGATAAGTCCGGGTTACTCACGGACTGGCCGTGGCCGTTATGTCCGCTGACTGCAGACCGTACGTGCGTGACAGGCACCTCCGCAGAACCAACAACCCTTGGCACCAATTTTGAGGTCCTTATATAGGAGCCGTCACCCACAGTTAAGCCTATTCCCTCAAAGTGATGCCACATTCCTCAAATGGAATTTCCCTCACGCTGAGCTTGCCAACATTCAATGTAAACTAACCCCTTCCAACAATCTCAAAACAACCACGCCTTACACACTTGCTATATTGCTTTGACCCGCATTCCTTGCATTCTTAACACCTACCCAAAATACATGTTCAAACAGTTCAGTATTACCTACTTTATTCAACACAATGTGCTCTTCTATTAGGCAACATTAACATTGACTCAGCATCATACTGCATGTATATACAACTGCATTGGATCATATTATAATTTCACTATGAACAACAACCTGGATTCCCTAACCTAACAATAGTATCCCCCAGATAGTTTGTCAATGTTGACACAACCATGTCCATGAGCATGGTCATCCTTACAAGGAAAATGCCTTGCAGTCCTTAACCCAACCTCAGGTTGTCTTGATGGGTAGGCCCTGCTTTAAAAAAAAAGAACTTGGCACTCCTCACCTAAACCAAGATTCCATCAGCTATGTCTGGGCTGCATGAGAAGTCCTCAGTCATTACATTCATTAAAATAGCAAGGCGTCCAAAACCTAAGCTTTCGTTAACCTGGCAAGTCTACTTTGACAGCAGAAGGGACCCGGACTGTGTGCCCCACTGCATCCGTGTGGACGAACCCATGGCATATGCGGCAAAGGTGTCTCAATCATTTGTGCTTTTGCACGAATGACTGAGCCGCAAGGGGTTGTGGATGAGGCTTCATAAAAATTTATGAAGCACCTGGATTATAGAGGCCAAAAATAACAAGCCCCACCATATCCCCACAGGGGACGTGGTGCGGGATCCACGGTAAAGGTGATTCAGTCTTTCGTAGATGGGGGGCAATTTGGTCTAGGCTCCATCAAAATATTTGATGCACTCGATTTACCAGGGTCCACGATAATTTACCAGGGTCCTCTAAGCTCCATCAAAATATTTGATGCACTTGATTTACCAGGACCAAAAAAGATGAAAGGTTGAATAAGACAATATTCTATGAAGATATCCAGGAACATGCCAAAGACCCATTTCTACAGTTCCAACACTTCTATTCTAATATTCAGCACTATAACAATTATCTTGGGCCTAATTTCATTGCATAATTTGACAAACAATGTATAATAAGGAATTAAAAAAAATGCATATAACTTTCCATTTATTTCAAACAAGTCATTGTTCTTTTAATGAGTTCTTCAAACAATCACCTCTCAATGGGCAGTCATGTTCAGTATTGACAACTGTCACTATGGGAACACTCTGTTGACGTGCCGTTGTCATGGCGATGGTTAGGCAAAGGTGGCATCCAGCGTGGCAGTCTGGGTTTTCTTCTCTTTTGTCATTTTATAAACGAGGAAAATATTTGGAGGATCAAAATTATTTTATATATGGAGAAATCTGAATTCTAAAAATAAGTTGAATATATTTCCATGTTTACAATGCACGTAGGCAGTTTAGTGCAAAATTTCAATTTGTTCTGTGGTATATTACTAAAGATATGGCGCCAAACCAAAAAAAAGTTTAAGTGGAAAAATTATATACTAAATAATTTTTTACACACACACGTCATACATCAAAATGTTTGTCATGAATCATAGAAAAAGTATGAAAAAGTTTCATAATTTTTGCAAGTCGTTCAACAAAGATATAGACTAAAAAAAGGAAAAGGGCTAAATTTATTATACAAAATTGAATAATTAAAATATAAAACAATTTTTTATCTGGGCATATTACATATCAAAATATTCATCGTGACTCAAAGAATATAGGGAAAATGATTTGAATCAAATTGTGAGCCTGAGACCAGAGATACAAGTGCGAGAACACCTTGAATTTTTTTTTGGTTTTTCAACATTTTCTATAAAAAAATAAACTTTTTTGGATAAAAACCTACACAAAAAGTTGCAGAAAAACAGTGCACATCTAGTGAAAAAGTTTGAAAAAATCGGTCAGTTTTTACCAAGTTATAAACAAAAATAAAAAACTTTTACCCTCATAACACCCCTGAGAGATCATGTAAGTATGAAAATGCAAGTACCAAAGACAAAACGCAAAGGGGCGCGGACAAACAGGGGCTTGCGCGCCGGTTCCCTTTGTGACAGTTGGCAACAAGGAGAGCTCATGCCAGCAAAGAAGAAAATGAAATTGAGAGAAACATGATGAAGACTTCAACTAAATAACTATTGCTGAGTCCAGGTGTTACAGGCAGTCATCATGCAACTTCTTTTTCACCTACAACCTGCAACCACCAAAATTGACTTGTAAGCAGGCTTGGGCCCAACGCACACCATCAGCATGCAATATCTACACATAGCCTCAGATCAATGAGCTGTGTGTGACTCATATCACCATGTTGGGGGTCGCCCCATCTAAAGGTCAGCAGACCGGCCAGTATAGTACCAGCTAACGGAGAAACAATTAACTGGAACTCAGGAGGACAGACCAAGCAGAACCAAGCAAAAAATATATTAAATAAAATAGTGGCACATGAAGATGAATGGTGAAGGTTAACATGTTAGTGATGGGACAGTCTGGGGCTTATGGGTGGTGGGATGAGCCTACCATGTGAAATCAAAAGAAAACCATTAGCCCAAACTGGCAGAAACTGAATAAATGGTGAACATTAAATTAACTCAACTGGGCCAGAATAATGAAGAGGAAACAACCAAAAATAAAACAGGAAATAACAGTCTTGGAATTGGTCTTGTGTCCAGCCTGGTTATATCTGTCAGGAGGAAGCAGTACTGAGGAGCAGAGGAAGCTAGAAGGCAGTGGTCTTACCAGTGATGGACAGCAAGGATTCAACTAGAGGGTGCTTGGCTTGATGTGCACATGGCTCTAGGCTGGCTCAACACCTTCATGGCATGTGGTCCAGGCCAACCCAAGACTCCTTGAGCTTGCGCAGCAGTGGCCCAAATACTAGCCCCGGATTTGCCCAGCTCAGCTCTCTGGTTCACTCCTGGATTGGCTCTGGAATTTGCTGCTCTGCAAAAATGCCAGGACAGAAGAACATAAATCCCTATCCAACACTTGAACCCAGAAACATTATCCTACCCAATGTACAGTTCTAAAACCTCAATGCAAAAAGGATGATATTTACAAAAGAGTTTACTAGTAAAAATAAGGACTAAGATGCATGGCAAGAGTGTTCCCTGGACTTGCCTATAAAAGAGCAGCAATGGTCCTAGCAGGTAGGTGGCAGTTCATCAAGGATGTCAACGTGGCCAGAATCCCAGAATGCAGGTTCATTTACACTTCCACCGTTGAGCACAATCAGGGAAAACTAAACTGGCTAGCTGGCCATCTCACTAGTATTTAAACACTGGGGATGATAAAAAAAGGAGAAGAGAATTAATGCATGCAATTTACAACTCCTTACTTATTCATATGCCACCATGTGGCCCCTAACAACCGCACCAACTTTGAAAAACACAGCCACTGCTTCACAGCGCCGGAACACAACGGGCCGGAGGCCCATAGCGCAACATGCAACAGGCCCTATGTACGTACAATGCCTTACATTAGGTTAGGTTAGGAGTAGGGCTGGGGTAAGGCGTTGTAGGTAGGGCCTGCTGCGCTCTGGTGCTGTGAAACACTGAAAACAGTGCCTGTGACTGAACAGCGCTGTTGTGGTGGGTGCTCTGTGTTGAAAGCTGTGAAGATGCTGGCTGCATTATGCTTGGGAAGGTATATGAATCACACTGTGGACTTGAGCTATGCTGACCTCTAGCTATCCACCCCGGTTGTACATTCCTTTTCCTTGGTCTTGCCATGATGCCATCTAACTGGAAATAATATGAGGAAATCCTGAAATAACAGCTGCCTCCTACAAGCAAAAAAAATTTGACTGTAGCTGGAAGTGGAAAATTTGTAAAGCCAGCAATTAATGCCATGTCCAGGTGTGACAGTTGGCCTGAGTGAGGTCATCTCTTCACCTTCAACAAAGCACACACACACACTTTTCCTTGGCCACCTGTTGAAATTTTTAAAAAATTGTTTATATTTTGGCTTTGTAGGCTAAGCAGTGAGGTCAAGTTGTCATTGATACTTCTTAGTCAGTTGGATTGGAATGGATGACTCTTCTTCAGTCTTCACTCTGGTTGGGAACTTAGGGTGGGGTCTCCTTTGAAAGCTGAAGTGCAGAAGTTGCAGCAGAACACATGGTGAACAATGGAACGATTGAATGCGTATCGTAATTTTAGAAGCTGATGTTGTAATAAAATATTAAATGTTGATGTCTGTGATTCATTAACAAGTCGAGTTGAGAATAACTTTCAGTTTCAAGTTGAGGCAAACTGGCAAAGCAACTTGAGCCAAGGAAACAAGCATTTGGTGATCTTAACAGGGGTGTGGGGCCCCCGAGGGCTGGGCCAATGCCCAGAAGTGGAGGAGACTGAACAGTAAGAACACTAGGAACAGGCAATATACAGTGCAGGGCTGGAAAAGTCCTATTTTTTTGTGAAATATCATGGCTCTGCTATCATATAATTATAGTAGGTATGAAATCTTGTGGCTCTAATGTCATGTATTTTTGTTTGATTGAAGAAATCACAATTTGCACTCCGCAAACTTAGTTTAATGAAATTTTCAATTTCCGCAATCCACACTACTTCAACAATCCTGCCAAAATATCCTGCACAACAAAACAACAAGTCAATCTAAAACGTTTCCTTACAGATTGCGTAGTTGCGGTCACATCAGAGAAGGCAGACTGCATTATTGCATGATCAGTTGCCACTCTAGTGAAGAAAAATGTCAGTATTGACTGTTTTTAGGGTAAAATTAAAGATTAGGGCTATTTAGGGGTAACATGTGCTTGGTTGGGACTTGGTAAAAAGTTTGTGGCTGCTGGCTGCCGGCTTGTAAATGGCTTTTAATGACTGAGATATGGAATTCACGGCTCGGAGAAATCAAATCGTGGCTCAAAGAAATGGAAACACGGCTGGCAAATTCATAAAACCACAGCTCCAAAAATTCAGTCGCAGCTTGCCAAGTAGATATATTCCATGCCTGATACAGTGGAGAATTGTGTTGGTAATTCTGTTCTGAACTGGCCCAATATGCTCCACATTGGCCACTCTGCAATCTGCAAAGATGCAGGGACAGGGAAACCCAGAAACCTAGGATCTATTCAACTAATAAACCCCTGAAACACATGAATGCATGTTAATCTATCTGATGCAAAACTGTATTCTGTAAAACACCATTTAAAGGGATATTCTTTACAAGCATTTCCCTATTAAAATTAAGGACTGAGATGCATGTCAAGAGTGTTATTAAATCTTGAATTGCTATGCAGGATCTACTCAACCTCAATTCACAATTCTGGTGTTCACAACAAGTTGAAACTCTGCTTTGATCTGTCTCCAAAAGATCTCGATATAAGAATTAGTCAGTCATCAACTTGTCAAGGATACAAAACTGATTGACACTAATTATTTTTTTTATTTAACTCAAATCTTCAAGCTTCCCAAAAGTTGCCATTATGAAAATTTTGCAATCATGAAAATTGATTTTGACTAGAAATAAGAGCTACAGGCTGTAAACTAGCTAGGATGTGCACTGCACTCAAAAATTTAGAACTCGCAAATAAATATTGGGCTGCCAAATATCAATAAATTGGACACCACAAACTCTAAAATACAAACAAATAAAATCCCACAAGTGTTCTCTTTACTTACCTATCTTAGAGCCAGGATAATCGATAATCTTAGCAGGTCTGTGACATTGTGACAGGTCAGCAAGGAAGTCTTCATTGCCAGAAAGCAGGCTCATCTAATGATGTACAGTAGGTCCGACACCAGCATGGGTGAGTGGCAGCCAGCAGGTCAATATGAGACTATCACTATAAGCACCAGATAAGCAGGACCATGAAAAATCAACTCGCTCTAAAAACACTTATTCACATTCCCATGCACTAATTTAACTTTAACTAGCTGTCACTTTATTAGTATTAAAGCACTGGGGATTGAAAAAAAATGTATTGAAAACCCTTCATAAATAATTCATTTGCCTAAATGCAGTGCTATATGCTATTATTGTTTGCAAATTCATTACCAACTCATAACTTTTGACTGTTTGGAGTATGTAGGGAGGTTTTTCAAGCAATTTTATATTATTTACTTGCACTTTGTATCAAATACGTAAGCTTATTTTGTCTTTTTAAAACTCCAAATTATCTGTATTGAGCACATGCGAACTGATCACTCACAAGAGAGCATTGATGGTCTGTCCAATACAAGAGGCTAAAAACTGTAGCAACAAGCTGTCAGGCCCAATGGTCATTCATCAGGCAGACCTGAGGCTTTAAGTCCACTCAGCATCAGCATGGACACCTCACGAGGAAGAAGAACTCTTTGACTTCTAAAATGAAGTAAAGTGCTCTTACAAAAGTATAAGTTGTGATTTCTTGAAATTGTGCTTCGTCTGGGAGTTGTTACCTGTAAACCTAAAGCTCTAAAAAGCAGTAAAAAATTCAATGCCTCCAGGATTTAATTGTGACCCATATTGATTACAATATACAAATCTGCAAGACAATGAAAAAACTTTCTAACAGCCTGTCAATGCAACAACTTGCACTACTAAATTAGCTCCATTCATAGTAATTTCTATTCACTAGGTATTTTAGTGTTTATTTTGGAAGGAAACATTTGCCAGATTCAATTTGAAATTATAGAACAATTGTAATTTGTAGGACAATATATAAATAACCATGCTTGCTGTCTCTAAAAGGTAAGCTGGAGTTTGAATTTATTTTTACCTATCTTGCTGTCAATGCTCATAACATTGCCAGCAGCAGCACGCACCTGCCTTCAATGGAAACTATATATTATATAAACAAAACAACCATATTTTACTAGCACAATTGAAATGGTAGTTATAGTTATTATGTAATTGTTTCAAATAGTAGTTCTGACCACCCAAAGTGGATAATTGGGCAGAAGACACCCATAAATTGGACAAAAACGTCCATGAATCTGGCCAATTTCACCTCTTCTTAAGGCTTTATCCCCATTTTCTTCAGTGAAAAAATGAGAAACACTGATTATTTTTACCTGCAATTTTCAAAAATTGATTTGATAGTTTACTGGTGATTATAGGAAATGTCTGCCCAATATTCCAAATTGACTGACCAGTTCATATCATATGGTTTTCAGTGATGAGTGGTAAGGTATGTATAGTTTCTGCTGAGTGCTGAGCGGCAACTTATGTGGCATTGATGTTAAGTTGTTAACTCATTCTTTTCTTTCAGAATAGAATCACTTCTACCATTTTCTCAAATTAGTGGATTATTATCAAAAACTAACTAAATAAAAAATCATGAAGAAGTTTTATTTTATCTAAGCATGTATATAGGTATGCAAGATAAATGTAATTATAGGAAAAATATGAATTTTTCCTATAATTACATATATTAGTCTAGGTTCATAAAAATAGGTGAAAGCACAGGATTTTTGCCCATTCACTGGCTTTTGTTCAATTTTCCAATGTGAGAAACAGAGTGATCACTTACATAATCTTATTTTACTAATTCATCTAAAAATGAATTCAAACTTACCCAAATTGGATCCATGAAACCTCATAGATTTAAAAAATATTGAATGTCACTTTTGAGCCATAACATTTGAGTAATAAGTATTAAGTAGGAAATTTCTAATCTTGATTGGTATAGGCATACAGTCATAAATCTTCTGTCAATTGCTATTCTTCAAGTTTACCACATGGCTTGTAATGGCTTGACAATTTTTCCTGAAACTGTTGTTGCATTTACAAGTTGCCTGCACAAAGTTATTGGCTTGAATTACAATTGTTTTTTTTAACTTATAAAGAAATCAAATTTGAGTCTATTTTGTCAAATAGTATGGAAAGTATCTATGGTATGGGACTTTCCAGTCTCTGAGCCATGACTGAATTTTTGAATTTATGAAGTTCATAAATTTTTCAGCTTTGAAAAAAATTTGGATCATTAATCCATTTTCTAAGCCATGGGAAGACATTTTTGAGTCACAGACTCATTTTTTGAGCTGGACATTTCTAGGCTTTGCGCAAACATATTAACATAATAATTTTAATATAAATAGTAAGACCAATTTTTTATTGTCACTTTAGAAACAAGTTAATACTCAATAAGATTCTTTTTTATTTTTGTCAATGAAACTCATTTTTATTGTTATTTGATATGATTGCAACTGTGAAAGCTTTAACCAATACTCTTTGGGCCCCAAAAATTTGGACTGAACCATGAAAGTTAACATTTTCTTGGAATAATTTCTGTACATTAAAGCCCCAAATTTTCCATCTTAAATAATGTATATACAGGACTTTTGAGCTGCAGAATTTTCAATACAAAGAAATGATATATGTATGTGATTTTGGCCAAACAAAATGTTTGAGTGATAAGTACCTATGTAAGTTTTTTACAATATTTGGTAAATAGATGATTTACCAAAGGGAATAGTCTATTTATCCAAATAAATATTCTAACGTTACTGACGTTAAAGAGCATATATAATAGCATGTGATGAATTTGTTGTACATGCCTGTTCATTAGCATTAAATAACTCTGTCCATTTTATGGGTAATATTCATCCAAGCCTCTGAACTTATCAATATACCAGAAACAATTAACAGAACTATATATACAAAGACTAAACTAAGCCCATTTAGGGATTTAAAGTTCTTTATTCTTCTCTAAAAAAAAGCTGTTTTGAAATTCTTCTTGTCATGTAAAAATTTTTGTATAAAATGAGCATTTATGTAACCAGTGAAATAATAAATTTTGAGAGATATATTATTCATAATAAAGTTCAAAGTAGTTTGAATTGTCAGCAATGCAGACATTAAGGTTGTTTCTTTCTCATGCAACATTATATCCTTCAGCAATTACATTGGCAATGATTTATTTTTGTATGAATATATTATAAGGATAGTATCTGATTCAAGTTCAAGTTGGATACAGTGAGCCACAGCTAACTCAAAAGCCATCAGCTGCTGTTGACTGCAGAAGCTCATTTAGTTCTTCAAGTAAAGAAATATATTGCAAAAATATTCTCAAATTGGGAGTGATAATGCTGTATTGAGTATTGAATTTCCTCAATTGTCTGAATAATTTAATATCATAATAATGAATTAGTAATGGTAACCATGGACCTAGTCCATATTTTGTTCACATAAAAAGTTTACAACTTTAAACTTTTTTTGGGAAAAGTATGTTTTTCTCAGTAATACTGTCATGTATAATCCATTGACTATTGGCAGTAACTCAAGTTACTGGGCTCAAGTACAAATAACACTAACAATTGGCAATGACAAGGGTTTGATGTTAAATTTACTCCTTCAGGTATGAACAACTTAACATTACATGGTGTAATCACCATGTGTGACCTAGTTCAATATAGTTAATATGTCAAGTATTATTTTTTGCTTAAATAAATTTATTTTGTTTGGCTCATCCCGATCTGCCCTTTATTTTTTTTTTTTGGCTCATCCCGATCTGCCCTTTATTTTTTTTTATGGTACTAGCATTTTCTACTGCAAAATTATTGCTTACTATATCAATGTGCTATACAATTTTCCTTATTACAGAGTTGCAATTGCATTGAGTGGAGCTCATTGGACTTCCTTGCCAACTTCTTTCTATGGCTGCCTGCACTCTAGACAACACTGTAATAAACTCCACGGGCATGCAAATCACGGCTCTGATGGACAAAAAAGAGGATGGAACAGGAAGGCTGGATATGGCACAGCCATTGCCGTATTTGGAGGAGCTGTGGCTACTGCTTGGGCGTTTAGCTCTGCTGATTTCAACAAACTCAAAGGTGTTATAAATCAAATATTTATTGGGAAAAATTAAATATTTAGAATACATTGATATATAATAATTATGTAGATCATGATAAATATAATTATTAATATGCAAATGTTACTGTCAATCAGACTTTCCCCTTAAATTAGAGGGGACCTTTGGCCATGCCACAAATCAATAGTTGCTGAGTAAAAATAATTAATGGATTGAAAGGTTCACCTTCACAAATTATGTTTGTATTTGTGACTTTAAGATGCTTTATGCAGTAATATTATTCAAATTACTAGAAGAAACTGTTCATACCTTCCTCATATGAAGAAATGGACGGGATATGGCCATTAACACCTAATAAATCTGGAAAAAAGTTGTAACTGTTCATTAGATTTATTGTTTTTGTTGATATTAAATATTTGCTTTCAGCTGAAGCCCCTGTGTTGATTGATGAAGAACTGAAGAAACGCTTCGGTGTAAGGAAACCTGGGTTGCCTGAGTATTCTCTGGATGACGTGGCCAAACATGCGAGTGTTGATGACCGTGTTTGGGTCTGCTTCAACAACGGCGTTTATGACATCACAGATTTTATCTCACATCATCCTGGTTGGTACATTTTTAACTGGAACGGTTTATATTTCAGAAAAGATGAACAAATGTTGCCCCTCTGATTTTCTAGAGATTCTATCTCTAGCTTTAAATCATAGTAGCTGACATGCAGCCTATGCGATGCTCGAAATTTCTCAAAAATTTTAACTTCTGCCTAATGTGCAATTATATTTATACTATGCCACAGCTGCAAGTTTTGCATCAAAAGCTATTTTATTGATAACATATGTGTACAAATGTTCTTTGATTATGCATAAATGCAATATTTTCTTTGAATTTTACCTTTCAGGTGGAGACAAAATTCTTCTCGGTGCTGGCGGTTCAGTAGAGCCGTTCTGGACGCTCTATGCTGTGCACAAACGAGCTGATGTCCTGGAGTTGTTTGAGACCTACAGAATTGGTGAATAATAATAATCATTACAGAGATGGGTTGAATGAAGATAGGAAGGTTGATTGTTGAATAAAGATGGTAAAGCATATACGAATTTAGTGTGTAGTTTCCTTTTACAATGACGTGAACAAATTTGTGCAATATTACTTTCATTCATCTCCTTACATTAGCAGTCATATCTTAGTCATTAGTCATATCTCATAGATGACTAAGTCAGAAGATGTCACGTTTTTGAACAATTTAATTTCATTAATTTTTAACATAGAGGTACTGTCAATAAATCCGTACTTAAACAATAAATTCAAGAAAATATTCCCATGCAGTTTTATTCATTACATTCTAATCGACCACCCATTGTTTTGAAACATAGTTAACATAAGAGTTTCTTACTCGCTGAACCACATGACGTTCCATGTCTCCATGTTCTCAGTCCTTTAGTTCCTTAAACAAGACACTATTGTAATCAAATGGAATACACAATGTCACATGTCTATGCCACTCAGTATGCAACTTATTGACTAGTTTACTACCATAGGTAGGGAAGGTGATGAAAATCTGCGTACCTACTGAAAATTATTCACTAATAGTGATGAAAAACTGTACTTCACGCTTTTCTCGTGGTTGCTTGTAGTAGAATCTTCAGAGCGTTGTTCATTTGAATACTTTTTCTCTTGCTTCTATTATTTTTATTTGAAGAGTTATTGGTACTGTACTGTTTGGAGTTCAACGTCCTAATGTTTTGCAGAAATTTTGCCTTACTAAGAGAAATATCATTTAAAACGTTGCAAATACAAATATTGTTCTATGGTACTGAGATCCTTTAGAGGCCTTACGCAATAGTCATAATTCAACCTTCATCCAGTTGATAAGAAACAATTGTCATTACAGTAAGTACAATTATTATGTAAAATTGTGCAGCGTTACGAGGTTCAAGCAAACATCAGTTTATAGCTGATGCAAGTTTTTCATGATAGTTGCACTTGATATTTAATCATTTTGTTGATGAATGCAGGTAACCTGCGCGAGGACGATGTGGGCGTGTCAACGGCCAACATGACCGACCCGTACGCCCTGGAGCCACGACGACACGTGGCCCTCAAACCTGCCTCCAAAACTCCATTTAACGGCGAGCCGCCGCTCTCTCTGCTCGTCGAGCATCTCATCACGCCCAAGTCAGGCACAGTCTGCAGCAGCTGTTGACATTTTCCCTGCCCCTCACTGATGTTGATTTTGTATAACTCAAGTACTTGTACTGCAGTCCGAGATTTAATCGTTCGTCAAGTCAAGTTCCACGTCTGATAATTAGAGCTTTTAGTTTAAGACATGAAAGAAATTAATTGAAATATGTGTTGGTATGGTTGCTGTTATTCTATGTGTTTTGGATAGATGACATGAATCTGTTTCTATGCTGAAAAATGTGAAGCTATTTTAGAGGCTTTCAAAAATCGAAGATGCATCAGAAGTTCTGGAAAAAGAATGCTCTGCCTTGCATGCCGCTGCAACTGGGATCCAAATAATTCATCTGGTTGGCAAACATGTAGACATGCTTACAATTATTCTTTTTTTCACTTCGCTCATCCAATTCAAATGAACTGATCCACCTGATTTTTTCAGTCAACTATTATATGACGGGACTAATTTAGAGCTTCGTCTATGGAAACCAAAAAATTGTTCTTACAACAAATGTAGGCTAACTATTATATGACATTCCTGAATTTTCGCCCGTATTTAGAATACAGGAAAATATCAAATCAATTAATTCTCTTCTGTACATAAAGTCGAACCACAGACTCTTATTACGTCCAAACCACCATGGTATTGGTATCGTAGTAACCGGACGATACCATAACCAGAGTGGTATTGACACCTAAGTTCTATCCTTGACTTCTATTGACATTCACGTGCACATTATGAGCAGCGAGCTGTTCTTTCTACTACTCTTGACATTCACATGCACATTGTGTGCAGCGAGCTGTTCTTTGTGCGCAACCACCTGCCAGTGCCTGATGTGAAGGAGAACGAGTACACGCTGGAGGTGTCTGGGTTGGGTGTGCGGGAGCTCAGCCTCTCCCTAGCCGACATAAAGAAGTTCCCCCGACACACGATCACGGCAGCCGTGCAGTGCGGGGGCAACCGGCGCTCTGAGATGGTCAAGGTATAATGTTTTTTTAGCGCATTTTCTCATATAGGAGAAAAAAAGCGATATTGTGCTCGCCATGTCCGTCCGTCCGTCTGTCCGTCCGTGACTTCACGTTTTCGTCGACGAGAAAATGCGCTTTCTGTCACTCACTGCAGTGAGTACTGAGTTATATTTTTTTGCTACTGTAGTCATCACGCTAATTCTCTTATGCTTATTTTGAACGTGTTTTTTCAATTAATAATCCTCATAAATTTACTTATAATTCAAGCAATATTCACAAAACATTATCTTACCTTTATCTTTAATATATTCTATTCAACATTTAATGTTGAATTTAGTTAACCATTTGATTGCACATTTCTTTCTCAAGCCATTTTGAATGCATTTCATTCATCATATCATCGATCAGTTTAATGTATGGCGTTGAGCGTTTGACATAACGCTCATGGCATAAATGCTCAATGCATACATACATAATGCATAAATGATTTAACGCTGCAGGTGCGGCCAGTGAAGGGCCTGAGCTGGGGCGCGGCGGCCATCAGCAACGCCACGTGGACGGGCGCGCGCCTCTCTGACGTCCTCAGAGCAGCAGGCCTCGACGAGACCAACACAGAGGCCAAGCATGTGCAGGTGAACCACGTGAACCCAGACCAAGCCTGTGCAGGTGAACCACGTGAACCCAGTCCTGCCACGTGCAGGTGAACCACGTGAACCCAGGCCAAGCATGTGCAGGTGAACCACGTGAACCCAGGCCAAGCATGTGCAGGTGAACCACGTGAACCCAGGCCAAGCACGTGCAGGTGAACCACGTGAACCCAGTCCAAGTATGTGCAGGTGAACCACGGGAACCCAGTCCAAGCATGTGCAGGTGAACCACGTGAACCCAGTCCTGCCACGTGCAGGTGAACCACGTGAACCCAGTAAATACACGTGTAGGTGAACATGGCTTGCTGTGTCGTCTGTATTTGAGGATTAGGAGTTTGGAGTTTTTCTAGATCTTATTACAGTGTTCGCGAGTTTGAAGGTTGATGGAAACGCTTGGGGAATGTTCTGTGAAGCCAAGCTGAATTAGATACCTGAAGCACGATAGCTTGCTTGCCTACAGCAGCAATATGATAGCTCGCCTAACAAGGTGATGCGTTGTACAAGGTAACGCAGTAAAATTCTATTAATAAAAAGTCAGTTATTCTACGGTTTTATCATTTTAGCAAAATATCGTAAGTTGGCCTATTTTTTCACTTTTTCTCATTACCACGCAAGCTGATAATTATAATTATCTATGGTTGTTGTTAACAGTTTGAAGGCCTGGACCTTGACCCCACAAGTCACCCATTCGGAGCCAGCATCCCGCTGTGGAAGGCAGTGGAGCGCATCGGGGAGGTCATCCTTGCGTACGAGATGAACGGCGAGCCTCTGCCCCGGGACCATGGCTACCCCGTCAGAGTCATCGTGCCCGGCGTAGTTGGGGCCAGGAATGTCAAGTGGCTTGGTGAGAGCTGGGCGGGCCAGTGATGTTCAGTGGCATTTTTTGCAATCTCACGACGCCATTTGTGATGTAAAAACACTTTCAATGAGTTTGAGGAACTTTCGCATATTTTTGATGTTTATTTCATAAATGAACATTTGAATTATATAACGCGGCATTGGCATGCATTATAAACACTTAACAGCCAAGATAACAAGAAAAACGTATTTTTTCTTTTGTTACGTGCCTATTTTCAATATTGTTGGTAACCGATACTTAGCAATTGAAGGAATTGTAATTTTGCATGTATTAAGCTTTTGAAGTACCATGTGAATAACATACTGTAGTTCTTTAGATTGAAGGAGCCACGTACAATGCATTGTTATAAGAATGAAATATTAGTATATAATAAATTCAGTAATTTCAGTTATTTTGCCGCAGGTCGCATCATCGTTTCTGATGTAGAGTCGGACTCTCACTGGCAGCAGAATGACTACAAAGGCTTCGCCCCCAATGTGGACTGGGACACCGTGGACTTCAGCAAGAGTCCCGCCATCCAGGAGATGCCTGTTGTGTCTGCCATATGCGACCCTGGCGACGGTGAAACTGTCACTCTTGTTGACGGCAAGATTAATGTCAAGGGTGAGTCTTATCTTCCTGCCGCGTCCAACGGATAGTATTAGCTTACTTATGTATGTCAATAATTAAGGCTATTCCTATACGGCTAAAAGTATAGGTTATTCCTATATACGGCTAATAGTATAGGTTATTCCTATACTTCTAATAGTATAGGCTATTCCTATACGGCTAAAAGTATAGGTTATTCCTATATACGGCTAATAGTATAGGTTATTCCTATACTTCTAATAGTATAGGCTATTCATATACGGCTAAGAGTATAGGTTATTCCTATACAACTAAAAGTATAGGTTATTCCTATACGGCTAATAGTATAGGCTATTCCTATACGCTAAAGTTATTGGCTATTCCTACACGGCTAAAAGTATAGGCTATTCCTATACTGCTAAAAGTAGAGGCTATTCCTACACGGCTAAAAGCAAAGGCTATTCCTACACGCTAAAAGTGTAGGCTAATGCCTGTTTCCTGCAGGGTACGCATACAGCGGTGGTGGGCGCAAGATCGTGCGCGTGGACATTTCGAGCGACGGTGGAGCGTCGTGGCGCGAGGTGGAGACGCTAGAATCCGACGCAGCCGAGCATCCAAAGGCCTGGGGCTGGACCCTGTGGAAAACTCAGGTCGAGGTGCCGAAGGGCACCAAGAGTCTTGATCTGGTTGTTAAAGCCGTCGACTCAAACTACAACACGCAGCCTGAGAACTTTGAGAACATTTGGAACCTGAGGGGTGTTCTCAGCCACGCATACCACAGGATCAGCATTAAACTCAAATGAGACAAGGACGCACTTTATTGCTACTCATATCCTTTTTTTACAATAGATTTATGTAGGTATGTTTTTATGAAGGGTGTGAATTTAATTTGGTACTGTTTTCATTTTTAATTTATTACATAAATATCTGTTTTATCTCCTGGCGCGCTCTTCATTGAAATATGCTGCTCAATGCGATCACGCATGACGAATTTTTAAATTAATTAATTACGGGTTTACATACGTGCAGATGGCAATCGAATGATTTCCAGCCCGTCTGGAAATTCGAAGTTGCTGATATTTTTTAATAGGATATTCGTGTCAAACCAGAGAATTACCCCGAGTATTGTGAAATACTCGTCGCTTATACCTAAGTGAATTGAACGATCCTCTCAAGTTCAGAAGTAGCAATTTATTCTAGTACAGAGCAATGGACATAATCGTGCATCGAAAAGTTCTATAAACCAGCTTTATTGTTTATACTTATGGAGGATTATTTATTTACTGGTAGTTATTAGAACAAATGAAAGTGAAATATATTATTATTATATTCTGTTTGTTATGATTAAGCTTTGGGATGACTTTTTCTGGTATCATCTGTCGTCGTTTCTATGCGTGCTTGATTTGTTATGATAGTTCGGGGCAGGGCTATTGTAAACTTCCAACAACTCTTACCTGTAACCAACGCTCTAGTTTTGTTACATGCTTCATCCTCCTGTTGAGGCAGCTCTCGACTGAACTAAAGGATTCGTCACTCATTTTGTAACTGCACTACGCGGTTTTCATTGTTGTGTTGACAAGGGTGTTTCGGACGCAAAATGGTTTGTTTTGATTCATAGACTTCAACTCAGTGTGATAAACTTTATTAGTATTGGCTTCCCTGCTAATGTTCGTAATAATTATTTCATGTGAAGTCGGACTTAAGAGGGAGCGATGTAAATCATGAATCTGAATGGATGAAAAGCTATCTAATATATGAATCGGAATATATGAAGAGAGATCTATTATATGAATCTGAATGTATGAAAAGATATCTAATATTTATGAATCGAATCAGGGAATTACTCCTGTCAACTGTATGCTTTCGTACCTTTAAACTATTATAAACCAATTAAATGTTAAAACTTCTAATTACTTCTGCTATACGCTACTTACCTACTTTTGTAGGTGCGTTCCGATATGGTGCTTGGTTACTGCAGTTTGTCATACGGTAATACGTGATACTCTCGATCCACTTCATGTCATACGGTATTACGTGATACTCTTGATACACTTCATGTCATACGGTAATGCGCGATACCCTTGATCCAATTCTTGTCATACGGTAATACGAGATACTCTTCAGTTAACCCAAACACGCTACTAACAATACAATGGTAACTCAAATTATTTTCTCAACCGGACGAAAATCACTGACGGATTCTAATGTCGATCAAGAAGTCGATTAAGGATAATAAATGTGTTATGTGTTAATAAATGAGCAAGATAGAGCAGCGCTAACTAGGATCTGCACCTGAATAACATGTCTTGTTGATTGATAATGCTATGTTTGATCAAGTGCTTGAAATGTTACAGTATTTTTAATCGAATAAATTTTGTTTTGATTCTCGCACGATCATATTATTTTCGAAGATCATCCTCGCTCCCACGCAGTACAAAGACAAGCAGGTTATGGAGGTATGAAGGTATTCTCCGCGATTCTGGAACCAAGGAATTATCCGCGGTCATCCGGAAAATGTTACCAAAGAAGGGAAGAAAAATTAGTCGATTTGCTTCTTTGTTCATCCACGAAAGGCAACTGATAGAGTGACGTAATCCAACATTAAAATTAGAGTGAATCAAAAATACTGTCCCAGAATGAGAAGGTAACTCTAGATTACATTTTCTACACGAAGAAAATAAAATTTTAATTTACTGTAGAAGCGATAAGGCAGGAGCGCAAAAAATCGCGCGACAATTTAACCGTCGAAAGTAAACGGCCGTATCGATATCCTGTGGCATAATTCTACCAAATATTAACCGAACTGAAGAACTGTTGCGTGCAACAGAATGATGACATTCACAAAATAGTTGGCTCAAATAGATTCATACGTAAATTCTTATTGAAAAGAGGCTTGTTCAATGTGAATCTTTTGCATCGCAAAGATGAGATCATTGGTGGAGAGAATTTCTAGAAAACTACAAAATAATTTCACAGAAGTAAAAATAGTGTCCTCCGTGACAGAATGATAGTAAAAAAATTAACAGTCTATGCGTAGGCGGGTTCGCGTGTCACGTAATGACGGCAACATTTCCGTGAAAAAACAAAGACGAAAATTTTTCCCGAGGCCAACAAGAAGGTATTAACAATAAGATCATCCGTATCATAATTACATTAAGTAGTATGAAGTAGCAGTAGTAGAATGGTTCAAGCGTATTTCGCACCGGAGGTCAAAAGATAACGTCGCCAGCGAGGCGGAAAGTCTCAATTACTAAAAATCTCAAATTAATCATCACCCACAAGGGGCGGAAGGTCTCAGATGTCCAGCCCGCTGAAGCTGGCTCGAAAGAAGCAGCGTTAGCATCTCAAAGAGACGAAGAGACAAGGAGGGACAAGTGAAAAGTAACAGAAACGAAGACACTCGAACAAGAGGTCGCTTACACGGGACGTCGGCCGCCCGCACGAGAGAGACAGAGAAGGGAAATGTAAGGAATCCTACCTACATAATAACTTAACCCCACAACTGAGACCTGCAGTCAGACACCGCGAGCTCAGCGGTGGGGCGCTCAGGAACAATCCCCCTAGGAGCTCGAAATCCCATAGGACTTCTGACGAGCACAGACACGCGCGAGAAGCCCCCCCTGATGAGTAATAAGTAGTATAAGTTAGTATTTTCACGAAAGGCATCTGAAGAAAGGGTTGCTTTATCTGGCGATACATCACTGGGCTTCAAGCAGTTAAGTAAAATCTTTCTTCATGCAATCAGCGCAGCGATGGTTTAAGTATATTTTCGTTAGAAAATTTAAATGGAAATTAACAGCAGGTCTGATCGATTGACATGCGTGAGTAAAGAGAGTTGTTAAAAGTGACGTGAGAGTAGAAAGTTTTCCATCACACCGACTAATGAACTCTGATCATTGTTGACCGCGATAACAACGAGAAACTTTGAATATAAAATCGACAGAGGACAGTGATCCATAATTGAAATTTCTAAACAGTAAATTAGCATCATGACTCTGCGGCCAGTCAGCTCTGACGAGGACCACATTACGCAATGATTTGCCTCTTACATTTACGTTCAATAATTACATACAATAAGTTGCTGAGAAATTCATTTAATACAAAATATAAAGGAAATTTAGATTCAAATCTGAAAGTAAAATGAATTGAATGTTTGCTTTAAATTGATAGTGCGTCCGTACAGTTGCCGACGACTGTAGCCCGCTTCTCTGAGATCGCTTCATGGGTGCCAAGTCAAAAAATAATGTGTAAATTTTATAGTTCACTATAGCTCGTGAAAAGCATTGTAGTTACTGGTAACTTAAACTACTAACACTTCAATACTCTATCTAAATGCTAGCTATAGACATGATCACATTGACCACAGTTTGAATAACAGGCAATAAACTCATTAGATATCAACAAGCAATTGGTGCAGGAGCTACAGAATCTCTAATCTTATATTCTAGATAACATTTATTTGCACACGATGAGAACGCAATGTAAATGCAGGGCAGAACTGCGGCTCAATTTAACGAGCTGATTATTCCTATACGATCATAGAATTTACCTATGACGATTTACCTGGAAACGATTTATTTACCTTTACCTACGATTTACATGGAAACGTTTGTGACGACTGCAAGTTTCATCGTTGAACCGTAAAGACATAAATCTAATATAAGCTCGATTATCAGCACGCTCGTACGACCACATGAGATATGCTTGCGTTTAATAGCGCACATATAAAAACAATGAAAGTTAATTGGCACAAATCAAAGCAGAAGAACAACGTAGCATTTGTTAAGCAATTCTACTCGGACGTACAGTGATCTGTTAACACAACTCAGCTCATGGCATTTGAATATAATCATTAATGGTGAAGAAGAGAAACATTCGTAATTGAAATAAGAGGCTTCCTCATAATCCGAAAGCTACAATCAATAATTATCGTTTGTAGAACACAAATATTGGTTAGTTTATAAAGAATATTGCCTAATAATATGTAGGTTTCTCTACAGCAAAAAGGCACACCATTATTATAAGAAATCCATAACGCTAAGATCAAAATGGATTAATTTTTCAGAAATTCTACTGCGTGCTACTGAAAACATTGCTCTTAGTTAATACATATTCTTATTTTAGAGCTATAGTTGCGTGAAATTTACACAGAAGATGGAAAAGAGTGCGATCGAAGTGCACAGGAAGTATGGATGAGGAAGGAGGTCGAGTAACACATCAATATGCCTCAACTCACAGGTCGAGTAGCGATGTCTAGCTCTTTAGTATAAAGCACCAAAGTCTAGCTCAATATCTTCACACGAATGGAGGTCGCATATGATCTCAATTCTGACTTTAGATCTTAGTCTATTCACTTATCAACACATTACACAACAGCACTTAGTAAATCAAACAGTATCAGTATAAAAAAAATTCTCAAACCAGCTCGGATCGGATTGTCCCAATTGATTGCTCATCGATTGCATTCATTGAAGCACTTTGGTGCAATTATCATCAAGAACGATTCGTTTAATCATTCATTAAACCATGTGAAGCGTCAAAACAATGAATTTAGAGATAAACTGCGAAGTAATGAAGTTTTCTGGTGGTACAGAATACAAGGTTACTACGTAGCACTACCATATTGCTCTAGCATTACTCATATCCCTAGACTTGGACTGGTAGTTTTGCAATACATGACGTAATTCGTGTTTACGTAAATGCAAGGAATTTCAATTTCCGAGCATTAATAAAATTCAAACCTATTCAAATAATCCACTACTTTAAAGAAATATCTTGAACATAATTCTCAGTCATTTAATTTTCTATCTCTCAATCAAAGAAGTACCGCGAAAGTGTTGACATACGACGGGCGGCTGACCCTAGAGCCTTGTGCGTCTTCATGTCTAACCTTAAGTGAACTGCAATACAGGCTGCGTGCTGAATTATCTTCTAATAAAGGTGCATTGGAAGAGATCCAACTCTTTCCAATACCTGTGTTTGGACACTGTAAAAGATCTTTGTCAATGAGTGAACGCTAAGCTATGCTGGGAAGTAGTATAGTTGCAAGTTATACAAGGTACGGTAGGTAAAACATTACAGCAAACAGGAGCTTCGATGCCCATCACTCATTACATGAAATGAAAGATATTATGCAAGACAAGACCGCATCACAAGAGCTAGTTCAGAATTTCGTTCTTCCTTGCTTGGCCAGATAAGACCTTCAATACGATATTGATATTGTGATTAATAGCAGATACACAATGAAGGATAGTCAGTAAAGCTTCACAGTAAATGATAAAATCTATGAGAAAAGGAAGTGGTCCTATATTTAGGAGAACTATCAACACTGAGCAAATACACAATAAAACGCGAAAAATCACTTAAGAGAGAGAGAGCAACTGGAAGCAAGAAGAATCAGCGAATATAAATCAACTTCAACAACCCAGGAAGAACTTGTAATTCAGTAGACGATTTAATCCTTATAAAAACAACCATCCTCGTGGATGGTCCGGCAGGTACAGATAACCTAGAAGTAACTACCGAATTCCTCAGGCGTCCAAAACTAAAAACAGTCACGGAACTGCCCACTGCCTCTCACTCGACCTTTCTCTGCAAAGGGTTCCATACGCCATTATGTGTATGAAACTAAAAGGCTCATGTCTATCCTATACTTACAAACTCTACTGAACCTTCAGTGCCTATTATATACTTTATAAATGCAAAACTTGATGGCGCTCCAATCTTGCAGTATCCAAACCCTGTGTCGCTAGGGAGCATCGTCGACGCGAGTGAAAAGCTAACCATGCCAAAATTCAATGAAGACCGCGAACATTGCACCGCTTGCCTCAATTTGGGTGAATCTAAAATTAGTTTGGCAGGTTAAATACATGTAAAGTAACTTTCTTATTTTTTAGAAGTGCAGAGATGGGGATGTCATCATCAGCATCTTCTGACTCATCGTCAGCCATAATCCCGCTGAGGCTGCCTCTCGACTGCACGTCTCGACGTCGCCTGAAACGAGTGTCTGCATTGCGTCGTCTCGTCACATCTTCGTCATCCTCGAGGTCAGGGAAATGTTTGTCAGCTTCAGAGTCTGGCGTGCTGAGCGTGACGGACTTGCGAGGCGACGCTGAGGGGCTCGAGCTGTCCATCGCACGGCTCCTGCCGCCAGTGTTGTGGTGCGCGCGGCTGTGGCGCTCCTGAGCACAGGGATGAAAATTACAACATTTTGGTCACAATTAATGATGAAAGAGTCATATACCTACACTGTAGTCTGTATTGCGAAACAAGAGTTTATGGTTTCTACACTATCATCCATAAACATAAAGGGCTGCTGCCTGCAATAGTCAATCATACAAAAATTAAATTCATTTTCTATGGCGGTTCAAAATCAGAATCCAGAAAAGATTCGCTTAGAAAATTTTTCCGAATAAGATAAAAACTAGTCATATTACAAAGCAAGTTAATAATATGACTATAGTGAAATAACAACTTATCCCTTGGCCGGTTGGTGCATGATATTCCGCACATTACAGTTTATAGTGTGTGGACGGCAACAGTAGTACAATGCGGCTTTGATTTCAGAAGACAGAATAGAATCAAATACATTAAAGTGTACTCAGGATGTTTTCATTGTATGGAACTCGGTGTTTGCGAGCTAATAAATCGTCAAGCGTTGAAATTATCCACAAAGTCAGTCATTTTAGCTATTTGCAAAGTTTGCAACGTTAACAGGTGGTTTAAAACTAACATGCACTGAAAAATGCGTGACTTTCCCAGAAAATAAGTGCATTAAAACATTGTTCCTCAATTCAACTTAAATCCCCACAAGCTATAAGAAAATTTTTATTTTAAATAGCAATCAAACTAGAATCAAATCAAATTCATAGATTCAATTTATTCACAGATCTAATTGTAATCCTAATTCTATGCATACAATGGTCATAGCAGCCGGAATGATATGTCATTCCCGTATTTGTGGATATTAAACCTAATTATGAGAATATAATATGAAGAATGCAGGACTAACACGCACCTTTTGCCCCCGCTTCTTGCGTGTCCATTTTTGGTGCTCAACGCAGAGGTAGATGCAGAGAACAGACCCCAGCAGCATGATGCCCAGCCACAGGAGCACCTTCTGTGGCTGCGTCTGCAGGAAAAGCTCCCGGCCGAACTTGAAGCAGATGATCGCCTCCACGGACATGCACAGACCGTACACCCAAGCCTGAGTGCCCACTCGCTTGATGCGCGGGTCTGTCACGTAGCTGTAGTATTGCCTGAAAATAAAATCTGGAGTTAACACAAATATTAGGAGTAAAGTGGCGTTTTCCAGCAGTTTTGGTTCCATGGTTATACTCGTACAAAAACACATCATAAAAAAAATCTAGATTTGTACTTCAGAAATTATATTCAATTTTTTTTGTCTAGTTTGAGGCGGCCTAAGTAGCCTGTAACTGTGTTCCAGTTGAGGCGGCCTAAGTAGCCTGTAACTGTGTTCCAGTTGAGGCGGCCTAAGTAGCCTGTTCTAGCAGTAGAAAGACGTGCCAATAATAAAATTGCTGCGTCAGCATGAGCGAGAAGAGAGAATGGGGGCAACGTCCGTGCAAGGCTACAGAGCACACAACAAGCACTTAGAGAGCTCTTAGGCACCACACAACCTTCCCACGTGGATGCTCAGTTAACACAAATATTACAAATATTACAAATATTACAAGTTCAAGGAAAAGGGCAACGTTTTCTCAGTTTTATATCTTAAAAGTTTTTTTTTGGATTAGCAACTTATTATTCAATCACGGACTTGATCGAACATTTTTAAATAAGTTAACAACATAATTTAATCTCAATGCGTTCTACTACATCACAGTTTATGTAATATGATTCCAATCAAATTCTGAGCCACGAGGTGTATTCATGAAACCAAGTCCTCATTCTTAGCCCATCATGCCAACAACAAACTACATAGAATTGCATAACTAAGTTTATCCTAAATTAAGCTGTAATATCGTAATTCGGCATAACTACGCACAAGAGATCAAACAACATTAATAATGAGATCCAACAATATTATCAATAATAAAGAGATCCAACAATATTATTAATAATAAAAAAATCCAATAAAAACTCGTATAATACCGAAGCGACCCAAGCATTACCGATACTGTCTTATAGCAATGATTACATAATTAGATATGAAAAAACGTAAATATTTTACCCAAATCTGCAGATTCGGAGTTTTGTTTATCATCAGCATGCAATAACAATAACAGCCAGTTGGGCGGATCATGCATGAGTGAAGTCAAAGTGAAAATGAGCATATTTCATACATTTCACGTCAAAAAGGAAAAATCATTTGAGATCAAAATAGTTGTGCAATAACTTATTCCATGCTACTGTCACATAGCTAAATAGTAACCTCGAGTCAACATTTTAAAAATTAATCACTTAATTATATTTCAACACTGCCTAGCTGTTCATTTCAGTTTAAAACACCCAATTTTTTTCTTAATAATAATGGATTTATTACCTTATCCTCAGATGAATAAATTCACAGCTATGCTTTATAGAAAATTATACAATTTTTATATTTAAAGACTAATTACATTTAATGATGGCTTCAGTTAACTGCAAGACTAATATCAGCCCCATTCTTCAGAACATATATAAAATAAATAAATTGCAGTAAATTTATTGCAACTTGCAATCAATTGCAAGTTGCATGCCGACTAACTTGATGCTCTCCCAGCTGTAATAGCGCATCTCCATCCAGTGACAGAACTGCATGCCAAACCAAATGCCGGCTCCGTTGCACAGCAACACGTCCAGGATGAATGAATCCCACCAACACTCCTTGAAGTTTGGCAGCAGATGACAGAAGCACAACTGCACAACAAAATTTAACGTAAAATACTTAAAAATCCAATCAATTTATTTTACCTGGCCCAGTGCGGAAATTGGGGCAATTTATTTTGGATCTCCAACATTAGCATCGTATGTATTTTTTGCCAGTGGTTGATTGAACAAGTCTCTCTAATTACATAACATTATTAAGAAAATCAATATGATAGCAGCAAAGACGATTGTGCATTACCGTGGTAAAAATCAATTGAAACATACGGATATTATGGGTGTGATTGCTAACTTGTTTTGCCCAGTGGAGCAAGAATCCAGATCACCTAACCTCATAGGATGTCAAGATAATTGGATAGCAAAAAATAGAAATTCAGTTCAGCAGACATACAGTGGGGGGAAATAAATATTCGTACACTTGAAAAATCGTATTTTAATGTATGTAAGTACACAAACTGAACAGGAGAAGTGATTTATATTATGTATAGAGGCGCATTGTATTCAAAAAATAGCATCAATAGAAATTAAATCTCAATGCAACAAAAATTAATGCAACATGTTAACTTCTTCGGGTCAAAAAAGTATTCGTACAAAACATCTTTTGACCAATATTTCACACCAGAACATTCCAGAATGTACTAGAAACATGTAGCACGTTCCAGTAATGTAATCAGTAACCATAGTTAACGTATTTTGCAACTACCAGATCATTCTGCAACTGCCCGTAGTACAAGAAGGTCTCAAAAATGGCTAAAGGTCAGTAGAGGCGGCCTAAGTAGCCTGTAACTGTGTTCCAGTTGAATAAGTAGCCTGTAACTGTGTTCCAGTTGAGGCGGCCTAAGTAGCCTGTAACAGTGTTCCAGTAGAGGCGTCCAAGTCACGGACCTGATGCTGGGTGCAGAGATGGCCCCCAGTAGCAGGATCCTAATGAAGACAATAGGATGGTTAGGCGGCATCTGGAAGATATGCTTGAGGAAGAAAGTGTTCAGTTCAGAGAGCTGCCAGAAGACGATGAGCTGACACACGGCGACGGTGCGCATGGCAGTGTTGCTCGGGTCCAGCCAGCGCATCGCCGTCCATGACTCAGGCGTGAACTGCAGCACGGCGCGCTTAAGCTTGCCAGACGCGCTCCGGATGTCCCTGAGCACCATTACCATTTGCTTAAAATCAATATTCAAGCTCTAATATATACCAACATATAATAAATAACAGACTAAGCAGAGTAACTATTTTCCAGAGAATATATATTATCCGTGTACATTTACATCATAGAATAATTGCTTCAATTATCATTGAATTGAAATGATAGTTATTTAACCATCATGTGCATCACCATCCACCATCATGTGCATCACTTCACCATCATGCATATCAATATAGCTGGAAATAGTGATCATTGGACATGATCCTTTCCCCTGGCCATTTACATATTACAGGGCAAACATACACTGTAACCTATATTATTAATGTAAGACAATAAATAAATCATTAATGAATACCTACAGTGAATGCATCAACTTAAGAGCTTACTCTACTGTCGCATCAAATAAAAAAAAGTCTTTTGTAGTGCCCATAAAACTAAATGGATAAATACAATAATATAATTGAAAGTACAAGCCACTCCAATCCGTTGATGCTTAGGCATAAATCCATACAAATATATTTTTTTTTAAATAATAAGGCCTCCCACACTCACCATTCCAACAAAAAGGAATTAATTTTATTAATTAAAAACAGGGAATGGTTTCATGTCAATGATCAGGGCCCCGACCTTAACGCCTCTGATGGTGGCCTACACCGACTCCGAGAGTCACCTTGTTGCATTGAGATTTAATTTCTTTTGATAGTATTTTTTGAATACTATGCGTCTCTATACACAATTTAAATCACTTTTCCTGTTAAGTTTGTGCACTTACATACATTAAAATATGATTTTTCAAGTGTACGAATATTTATTTCCCCACACTGTAAATACACTAAATAATCATGTCAAATGGTAAGTGTTTGACATGCTCATGTCAAAATGACATGGTAATGAGCATGTCAAAAGTTGAACTCTAATATTAAGACTCAAACTACTCATCTCTTCCTTTGTCATTCATGACTCTGAATGCAATCTTAAAGCAGCCCGAAAATTATGTATTCTGAGCTACGTCCTGCTTGTCTCCTAGTAATAGAAAATTTTGAACAAGAATATACAATATATGTCTCTTCAGTAATGAATATATGTATATTACTGAAACGCCAAAAAAACATGTTTAGAAAGAAAACATACAAAAGGTAAGAGAGGAAAAAGCCTAATAAGCAACAATGAATGCAAAGAATGTTTGACCTTAAATGATGAACAGGTTGCAGACAAGTTTTACCTCAGTTATCTCCCACATAATGGAGATGGTCCATAGGATGCCGTAGTGGCGCACCAGCAGCGTCTTCATGGCCCAGCCAGCAAAGTGAGCAAAGCAGAAGAAGTCCACACTCTCCCACAGCCGCTGTAGAGAAAAGTCATCGCACTTCTCCCCCCACTCGCCCTGTAAATATGTTTTGGAATCATTTTTCAAGTTTGAAATTCATCAGTAAGCAAACGGTATAAAATTATAAAACTTTATGTGTATAAACCACTAGTTGAGCTCAAAAATTGTGTAAATCAAAATATTCTGTAAATCACAGGGTAGATTTTCAGGACACAAAATATTTCACACACATCATATGGCAACACAATTATGAAATTAGACCAGTATATACAAACTCCAATTAGACTGGTACAATGTAGTACCTAGTAACTAAACATCTTATGAAACTCTACATGTATATATTGGTCTTAAACCCATTATCAAGAGAGTAATACTAATGAAATGATATGATAATAGATATTAATAATACATCACCTTATCCATGTCAATAGTGAAATTTTTCAGCTCAGGAAAAAACCACTCGAAAATGCCACGAACAGTTTGGTAGTCCTGGAAAATGGAATTGCATATGCAGTGTAAGTTTTAAAGCAATAATCAATTTCAAAGTGAGCTTCTTATCAAGGTGATATAGGAAGGCACTGGTTTTTCACTGAACAAGATACATAATCAATGAACAAAACTATGCAATAACAACTTCTGCATGACAATGGTTGAAGAATATATACTTACATCCAAGAGTATGAACCAGATATACAAAATTTTTGATGCAAGAATATTAAAGAACTTGATAGCAGAACATTTTTCACACTAACATTTTAGTGTGAAATGACTCGAAACTGCTGATGCTGGTAAGAGCACTGAATATCAAACTTGTAGGAATACCATAAAAAAATAAGAATGATGCCATAATATTTTCTTTTATACCACAAAAAATAGCATCTTTGTAAAATTCAAGCTTGGAGACATATGAACAATTATCTTCAAAGATGTTAAGTGGATTAATGTCACCTACTTGTTAATAAAAATTGCATACCTGGAATAGAAGAAATATGAGGAGTATCATGTAGAGCACAGAGAGGCCAAAGACACAGCGCCAAACGGCAGGATGAGGACGAGTGAATGGGCCATTGGGAAAGGCCAATACCGAGATGATCAAGAAGAAGAAAATGGCTGCCTGGATGCCCACTTGAATGTTTGCTTGAATGCTAACTGTTTCATCTCTGTAATAATTTAAATGCAGATAAGAATTGAATAAATCATGGTACGGTAGTCATTGAATATATGTTTATATATATTTATAACATATACCTATTCATCATTAGAATGAAATTTATGCCAACTCAATATGTTACCAATTCTAAAACAAACATGCATATAATGGTATCTTCTTACAACACTAACAAATACATTTTCACTTCATAATAAATACATTCCAAATTAATTATGGAATATGTGGGTTAGCAATATAAATATTAGTAATGACTCCTAAGTAACCTGAATGTCCTAAGTAATCCTAAATGAAGAGAAGGTCCCACATTCAAAGATTAAGAATTCGCAACTTTCTATTAAAATATCCTTTGCAATTTGTTAATATTAAATGTGTGATAATAAAAAAATTAAATGGCATCTAGGCAAGAAAGATTCTGTCACAACATGTGGCTTGGAAACTAAATATATCTGTACTATACCTGACCTGCCACCAGCACCTTGACACCCTCCAATAAAAACAATGTATATAAATAAAATAATGTAATGATAACATTTGCCTGTGAATAAAAATTTTTTAAAAGCTTAGTCACTACTAATGAGTAATGAGCAACTTCTGTGTTGTTTTCAACTCTGCAATCAGGCAAGCTGGCACTTGGCAGATTGCGAGTCAATGAGTCACAGACGGTCACAACTCACAATTATAAATATGTACTGGTATGCAATTCCTCAATCATCTACAGTACATAAAAAACTAATTCTCACCTTAAAAAACAAATATATAAAAGACCCGCAATTGTAACTAATAGTAATGTAATGGTGTGAGGTTTATAAAAGAAATCAAGTGATATATCATCCACAGGTCGTTCATTGATGGAGAGGAAATGGTCTGATGTCTCAGACCCGGAAGAAAATGTTCTGCTGTGTCTCCTTCTTGAAATGCCACAGATGTGCTGGAAAAAATAACAAATTAACATCATAATTATTCTTCAAATTTTACCAATTTACAATTTCACCAAATGGTTTAGCCATGGTGGGCAGTGGCAAACCCCAGATTTTTTAGAATCAGTTCATTTTACATTTCCTCACCTTAGCAAAGCTAACTACAACATTTTAATCAATTTCTTACTTAAGATAGTGCTAGTAGTGGTATCCAAGATACTTACTAGTGAAACTAGGCCTAGTCTGTTGTCTATTCATAGGATAGGTACAGAAAATGAACTGGATGAAGAGCAACAAAAAAATGTTCTTCTTTGCTATGTTTACAACCTTCTATAAATGAAATGTTTATAACATTTAATTTATGATTTTATGTAACAATTTATATACGGTATTACATTATTTGAGTCTAGGAAATACAAGATCATACTGTCACTGATAAGACTAAGAGTAAATATAATATAAACTAGCTATTAACAGCATAACATGATAACATGGACAATTTTTATTATTTGAATTAGAAAACAATTTAGAACAATCTAATAAAGTTATTTTGATGCTAATAATATTAATATTAAAGACTTATATTATAGGCAAATTAGGAATAGACTCATTTGATTGCTTACTTCAGGGGAAGACTCAATCATATTGATAAACGTTTTTTGAACACTCAATTTCGTTGTTATTGGCGGGCCGCGGGTTGAAGGGGCCGCCAGACGCCAGATGGCCGCACTTTTAAGTAGGTAGTAAGTAGTAACACTTGGACTTTGGAGTGCTCAAATTTATTGGGGTAGCCCGGGTAGGTACTCGCAGACTTGCTCTTGCAGTTTCATTCTTTCTTAGCAGCTGACTCGTTCCTTTGGATATTGGATGTCGCTCGTGATGCCGGTGATGGAATATTCAATTTAGTTTTTAATAAACAATCCAATTCATGAAAAATATACTGGCCCGGTTACTATGAGAAACCTCTCCGAGCGTCAGAGCACCGATGTCCCTACGAGCCACTATGCCTACGACCCTACCGATGTCACTAGCAAGCCTAATTTAACTCAACGGAACGGAGAACGGATTATGTTGTTTACAAGGCTACGAGCCACCCGCTAAACCATTAGTTCAAAATTCTAATGTACCTATCATGCTCATCTCGTACTGCACTTTTTTAAAATAGTATCGTTTACTTCTTAGAATCTGTCGATCATTTATTGATGTAAACAAATAAAATCTTGCCAATTTTGTCTTTCAACTGATTTATAGTACACTCACATTATTTTTGAACCGTTAAAAATTATAAAATTGAAGAACACATGCCTACTTATTTACTAATCCGATTCTATTTCCTACAACAGAGATTATTAAAGAGTTTAATTAATTGCGAGCGTTGAATCGGTTGCACGTGTGCAATCTTTCGGTCTCTAACATTCCAAACTTCAATTAATAAATTCAAACGAAATTTTCATGCTTAAAAATAAATTGCGCTTTTTGTAAACTAAACCCATTTATCAACATGACCGACTTTCTCCCTTTGAGGTTTGTCAGTCTTTGTTCAATTTATTTGGTCGTAATTTTTTTCTGTGAATAGAGGCTGGATTGGCCGCTAGAGCGTAGAGCTGACAGCCGATTAACTCGTTTGTCTTTGGTATGGAAGACTCCAGCAGTACAGTTCCTTCCTTTCTGATTTAGGCTCCAGGGTTTGGCCCTCCAACGGTTTCTGGAACAATTGAACACCACGTGTTCCTGACAAGTGACACCTCGTCATCACCACGTGCTCCTGACACCTCGTCATCACCACGTGCTCCTGACACCTCGTCATCACCACGTGCTCCTAACACCTCGTCATCACCACGTGCTCCTGACACCACGTCACCGCCACGTGCTCCTGACACCTCGTCATCACCACGTGCCATGGTCTCCCAGTTCGTCCCGTGGCCGCAATCATCAAGCAGGTCACGTGTGCTTAATATTGCTTGCCTCCAGATAAGTTAACTGTTCTTTTTAGCCGACCATGTTTTAATGTTTATATCGCCTATTCTTTTATTTCCATCTGCCTCATTCAAATCCTAATTGAGGATACCTTGATGGATCACATTATAATTTTGAATATACTCTCCCAAAATATACTATATAATAAATATACCCAATATACTCTCCCAAATTGAGTAGAAAGAATTAAATGTGGGTGGCAAAAGTAACCCTTAACCCTCAGACAATATTGTAATGCTCTCTATTGTTTAGCTCTTCACTGGATCCCGTTCAGTTGACCACTAAGTCCTGCGGACTGAAGATGGCTGCAGTGAAGCCACGAGGACTCAAAGTTCTATCACGATCGCGCGAGAAGTTAATAATGATTTAATCCTTTCGTTGCTTACAGTCAGTACGGGCTCACCGTCATGAAATCTTTGGAAAAATCCTTATTCAATAAAGATTTAGCATTGCAGTCTTTAGATGCGGTCACGCTAATTGTATTATTTTATTTTAAATTTGTGTATGAATCGTTGGATGTGTTTCTGACGATGCAGATAAGGAGTATGAATCATTCCTCAAATATTTTTTTACAAACGACTATTTAATAATTGATTTGCTACATATGTCCCATCGTGTTGCTATTACTGTATTATATAGAATTACTATCTGTTGTTATTTGTATTATGCGGCAATTGAATGTTTATTATGTAAGTTGAGTGATGCAGGAGTGTAAATCATTATTTTAATTAATATAATTGCCATGCTTATCATGGACCATGGTTTCCATTTATGTAGTTGAGAGCAGGGAATTGAGCGTAGGTGGTGAAATGTGCAATGAGAGATGCCAGTCATTGCTGTTTATTCGGGACAATGTCCTTTTTATTTGCCACTTTATCATTCTCGTCTGGAAATTAGTGACTTAAATTACTTGCCTTAAACTTGGCTACCATGTCTCTGAAATTTATTCTGATTCGATATCAATCTTATATCGAAGTCATGCAGCCGACCCTGCCAAGCCGAGGAGATTTTATAGTTAAAGGTTAAGAACAAATTCCGTAGATTTTATTATGCCTCTCGCCCCTGCATTTAAAGGCTCTACGATGGCAGTGTATTATTTAATGTAGATTATGAAGATTTTGCATTGAAATTTCTGCGAGATAGTTAACTTATTACATATTTATTGAGGATTTCCAGTGATAGCTAAATCAAAGTATCCAAAGTTAGAATGTTCTTTGAATTTAACATTCAAATTGACGACTAGCACAATAGCCCCTACATTATTTCAGGGAAGCCATTGTCAGGTTACCAGTATGTGCTCAGCTGGCCCATGAAACGCTTGCCAATGAGGCACTTACACTCACACTATTTTAGGCGTGTAGAGTCCTCAGAAATTTAGAACAAATTGAAGCAACGGCCTCCAGAAGGCGTTTTACTCATCGGGAATACTTGCGACGAGTCCGTCAATTTTTGGTAGCCAAGATACCAGCTCGAGGGCGTTGCCATCTCGGCCCCCTGCCCCCCGCTTGCTTAGTAGGCGAGTCAAAAGCGTCCAGTTGGGCGAGAAATCCAAGATGGCGGACTATCGTAAATAGTGACATTTATAAATCAGCTTTTAATTAAAAACTAAATATATTTCCATTTTTCATATTGAAAATTTCATATTTTTGTTATAATTTTTAATTTAAGTTTCTTTCAAATAATGCTTTCAGGAAACCGGCGCTTTAGGGGCTTATTATTATTACTATTATTATTATTATTATATTATTATTATTATTATTATTATTATTTATTATTATTATCCTACGTTCGAAATTACTTCATACCTTTTTTTGGAGACGTTACGCAATTCAAATATAAGTTCCAACTTTTTCAGTCATGGGACAGTTTGGTTTAGTGGTTAAATGCGTCGGCTTGAGCTAGTGGGATGGATCTGGAGGTCGAGGATTCGAATCCCGAGCTGGGACTTCTGACGAAGTAGCCACTTCTGAAACCCCCCACCCCCCAGCGGGGGAAGCGAACTATCGCCTATCCCCGCCGCTAGCTCAAGCGATAGGCATTACTCACCACAACAATCTGTCCTGCCTCCCTGCGAATGGGCTATAGATAGATAAAGGTGCCACTTCCGAATGTTAGGGTGTAGCTGTAGGTAGAGACCGAGCTGTAAGTAAACGGGCTACGTAGGAGGAAGGCAACAAATTTTTGTCCGTATCCATGATACTTAAGTAAGCTCCAATGTAAAACGTCGCTCATAGGCTACCGGATTAACTGTCGCAATCACGCTATCCTAAATTCTACAGCAACTTACTAAATTTGATAAAAAACTGCTGATCACAAATGCAGACCTTCCCTGACAAACATCATCGAACTCAATTATGATCATCGCAATGTTGTCTTAAAATCAGTGTGCAGTTTTCGTCAATCGAGCTCCAATCGCAACTCTAGCTTGTACTTCTTCGCGTTTACTAATGTTTATGTCTATCTGAGTCTTCAGTTCAGTTTTTGCCACTTCACGGTAAATTTTTGACGTTTGGGCAATTCTCTATCGATTCGATTAGTTCATTCGAAAAAAGAACTTTTTTCTAAGGTCGGGATCACCGGACCGGGTCGTTCTAGCCTCTTCGCTCTGATCGCCGCCATGCTGCTCGAGGCTACGTGGTAGCTTCAGAATTTTTTATGAGGACTTTTTAAATCAAATTTATGATTGATGAGCTTATTGGCTTCACTTTCTTCTTTTCACTTCTATTTTGGCTGTTGAAAACGAATTTAGTTATTGATCAGCTGCTTGGTTTTAATTCCTTACAATCTTGAGTAAGAGTTATTCAAGTCTAATTTTGATATTTAAGAGTTAAGTTTGCTCTGCTTCGTTCTTCTCATTGTTTTAGAAGAGATTTTTAATTCTGATGTTTTCGATACGAAAAATTGAGCTGCAAGGGCTCATTGATGGGAAGCTCCATGTTTGCTTCATTGGAAAGCTCAATATCCCGCAGGGGATAAGTGTGTAGGAATTCAGCGGCCGAGGAAAAAACGAGTGAGGTAGTGGCCCAGGAAAAGGGACTGGTGTGGTATAGCGGCGCGGGAAAGGGACGGGTAAGGTAGCGGCACAGGAAAGGGATTTGGATGAGGTAGCGGCACAGGAAAGGGATTTGGATGAGGTAGCGGCACAGGATAGGGATTTGGATGAGGTAGCGGCACATGAAAAGAGAGGTGGTGGAGGTAGCGGCCCAGGAAAAGGGACTGGTGAGGTAGCGGCACAAGAAAGGGACGGGTATAAGGTAGCGGCACAGGAAAGGGATTTGGATGAGGTAGCTGCCCAGGAAAAGTGACGGGTGGGGTAGTGGCCCAGGAAAAGGGACGGGTGAGGTAGCGGCCTAGGAAAAGGGACGGGTGAGGTAGCGTTGCAGAAAAGAGAGATGGTTGAGGTAACGGCGCAGGAAAGAGGGACATTTTAGGTATGAACAGTATTTCTGATTTGAAAGTAGATCAACGAGAGATATCCTCTGATGAGGGCAAGGCTAACGTTCTTAATCATTTCTTCAGTAGCGTATTCACTGAAGAGGACTTGAACAGTATTCCGGATATTGAGGAGCGCCCAGTCGGCTGTAAATTAACAAGTTTTGAAATACAAGAAGAAGATGTTCTAAAGCGCCTTATCGCTGTAAATCCAAACATGTCATGTGGAACAGACGGCTTGCACCCCAGATCACTCAAAGAGTTAACAACAGTCTTAGCCGGCCCTTTGACGTCATTTTTTCGCAAAACTTTGAACGAAGGGATCTTGCCGGCTGACTGGAAATTAGCTCAAGTGACACCATTATTCAAAAAAGGTGACAAAAGCTGCCCGGGCAACTATCGCCCTGTCAGTTTGACAAGTGTCGTTTGCAAGGTAATGGAATCTGTTGTGAGGGATCGATTGATAGATCATTTGACTGCTAATAATCTCCTATCAGACTGTTAACATGGCTTTATTGCTGGGAGTTCCTGCACCACAAACCTTTTGTCTACTCTGAATGAATGGACCCGCCTGCTGGACGAAAGGGAGCCAGTAGATGCAGTGTCTCTCGATTTTGCCAAGGCATTTGACAGTATCCCACATGAGCGGCTGTTGCGGAAATTGCAGTCTTTGGGAATTGACAGCAATGTACTCAAATGGATAAGAGATTTTCTAGTAGGGAGACGACAACGTGTCAGTATTAATTAATGGGTCCTCATCTGACTGGGTTTCAGTGCGCAGCGGCGTGCGACAAGGAAGCGTTCTCGGGCCTGTTTTATTCGTTGCGTTTATAAACGATCTGCCAGAAGCTGTGTCTAGCGTGTGCTCGATGTATGCTGACGACACAAAAATTTGTAATACAGTGAAGAATATGTCGCAAAAAGTACAGTTACAAGGTGATCTTGACAGTCTGGTTGACTGGGCTGATAAGTGGCAGCTGCGTTTTAACGTGAACAAATGTAAAGTAATCCACCTTGGCAAGAATAATGGACAGAAAGATTACAGTATGAGAAGACACGGTTGCAACGACAGAGTGATGATGTCGAAGTCGACAATGGAAAAAGATTTAGGAGTTAATGTCGACAATGAGTTGAATTTTTTAAAGCATATTGAAGGTCAAGTTAATAAAGCCAATAAACGACTTGGACTGATCAGACGCTCTTTCGAGTTCCTAGATGCAGAAGCGATGAAGCAGTTGTTTGTTGCTGTCGTGCGCCCGAACCTAGAGTTTGGAAATGTCGTGTGACGGTGTGGTCACCGAAACTTGAAAAGGACAGAAATTGAATAGAGTGTTCAAAGACGTGCAACAAGGATAATTCCGGGCTTGAAAGGCAAGTCCTATGAGGAACGTTTAAAGATTATGAAGCTTCCAAGCCTCAGTTATCGACGTCTGCGTGGGGACCTCATTGAAATATCAAGTATATATGTATACTCATGGTCTATACAAGGTCCCCGAAGGATTACTAGAATTTGAAACAAGATCCAACACCAGGGGCCACGGCTATAAGCTAAAAAAACTGCGCTGCAACTTCTCCACGCGACAAAATTTCTTCTCGCTTCGAATCACCGACATGTGGAACAGCCTCCCCGATGACATCGTTGGCGCTCCAAGTGTTGGCGCTCCAAGTATGAACGCGTTCAAGAACAGACTAGATAAAGCTATGGAAAAATATATGTTTAGATTTGAAATGCCTAGCTCCTTATCGAACCCGGTAGAAGTCTAGTAGCTACTTCAAATTATCGTCAGTCATGAAAAGATCCGGTCAAATGACACGATTTTAGATCTTCTGTGAACAAGGAACGAAAAGGAAAAGAATCGGCGACAGGCCACATCAGGCCTACGCTTCAGCGCCGACATCACTATGTTATGTTAAGGTTGACCCATGAGATGCGCATTTTTGCGGATGTAACTTGTTCTTCGTCTGTGACGTCTTTGATCCCACTGACGTCACGGGCATTGACTAAACACCAAAATGCGATAAAGCCAGTTAACCAATTCGTCGGGGGAATGACGGGATTGTTTACGTTTTTCGATCTGTGACGTAACAAGAAAGCTGAACTGAAAGACGGATGTTCTCGTGGGTTCAGGGGAGCGCAGCCCTGCACCACCAATTTTGTGCACCAATAAGCCCTGAATCGAACGCCTTGGATTTCTCCGGACATCCACCATTCAGCCGTGAACCACTCGGCTTTGTCCTCCTTCGGCCTTGCATAGAACCTGCCGTGCATCACCAGGCCGCGGATGGAATATGACTTCCGGGCATGGTTAAATTACGTAATGTTACGTTCACCGCATCTGAGGTTAGGTTTCAGATAGCATAGTTCTGTTCCAAAATTTATCGTCTTTCGACAAGTGGCCGTTCGACCACCATGGTTCGACCGATGGCTGGTTCGACGCACGGCCTAGATACGGACGGCTTGAGGTGTTGAAGGCTACGTTCCGGAAGGCATTAATCATGATGGTCCATCACAGGCACAGGGCAGTGGTGGTCTGCGGCAGGCGACCCTTTATCAGAATGTGGTGGCGTAAAGCTCGTAATATTTTAAAGCAAAATGATGTCGCGGGCTGGTTACCAACGGATGGCCTAATACACGGCTGATTGGTGGTCATCCGGAATTTTACCGGAAATATGCTAGGCGTTCCTTTCAACTTTCAAGGCTAATTGGTGCACAAATTTGGTGGTGCGCGGGTGCGTACCCTGGTCCTGCTACGTAGGCGTTCCTTTCAGGCTGATTGGTGCAAAAATTTGGTGGTGCACGGCTGCGTTCCCGAAACTCGTAAGAACGTCTGATCAGTCCATGAGGTTTATTGGATTTATTAGCTTATGTTTCGATATGGCTAGAAAATTTCAGCTCCTTGCTGACATAAGCTTCCAAATATTTTTCCTCCCTAGGCTAGGCTTTTCAATCATTATTTTCTCATTGCGAGTTGCGACCATGCCTTCTGGCTTCTCATACTGTAATGTAATCTTGTTAATCATTGTTGTTCTTTCTGAATTCCAAGTAGCCTACTTCTGCACCTTCAAGCTGGTACTTTGTAGTACTTCTTGAAATTCCAAGGTGGAGACTGGAGTAGGAGTACCTACCTACTTTACACTTGTCAGCATTAAAACGCATTTAATGCAGGTGCCACCTATCTGCCCTGACAGTCCTGTTAACTAAACTAGGTATCAATAATTCAAGATCATCTCTCTGTTGCACTTCATTTGACACAACCCTAACTGGGGTCACACTTAAAAGCTGAAGGCACTAAGCCTCACTAAGTCACTTGCAGACTGCAGCCACATCAGACTGATCAGAGCATTCAGAATGCATTATAACATGTTCAGTTGCCACTTGAGTGAAGTGATAGGACAAATGCTTGTTAGGAAAACATCTATCTTTAGGGACATGACTGTAGCTTGCCTGCCATTTCTGGAACTGCGAGATTTCTGCCAGATGAATTACCTCCTAGCTAATTGTTAACAAAAGTCAAAAGTGCATGATTGGGCTGCAAGATTCCAAATGTATTGAAAATTTGTCACATTGGTGCTGCTACTGCTGTAAGATTTTGAAAATAAGTAGGGTAAACGCGGTATATTCCGACACATTAAGGACGCATCGAGAAATGAAAAACTATAAAAAAAACCGTATGCGTTACGTAAGTTCTGTTGCCTTCACATGACTCTCAAAACACTTCACTACGCATCAGCAACGATGATCATTGTCTCTCTTTGGATCTCAATATTTTCCCACTAGATGGCCAAGACCTAGTGTTTTGGCAGTATTTTGACTCGCAAATGCATGACGTCACCATTTCAACCATCAACAAACGCATGGAACTAAAACAAAGCTTAATATAAAGGAAAAGCTGTAGAGGTGACGGAATTACCTACAATGTCGGAATATACCGCGTTTACCCTAGGAAAATTCTGACCCTGCAATGGTGTGCATTGAACCAGGCGCTTGAGAACATTTTCTCTGTATATTTCTAAACCTGTTACCCCTGAATGCCCTGATCCCAATAGGCACTCCTCAATGTCTGTAAGACTGTAATACTGTTCAAGTAATCATCTGTGAACATCTGAAGTTCTGAACACACTGCCTATTGCTAAAAATGTGATTAAGAATGTTAGTCTTGTCCTCATTAGAGGACATAGTGTTAAAGCAGATAGTTTTCTTATTTAGACTCTTCCACAAGTTAATTTTTAAGCCCTATGAATATACCAGTTACCAGTAAACTGAGTGAAGTATCATGGATACATATTAGCATTATCATTCATAAGATTATATTTAAAATATTGGTTTAAATCTTGAGAAAATTAAAAATGAACTGATTCTAAAAAATCTGTGTTCTGTGAGTGTGACTTTTGTCATTATGTCAGAGGAAATTTCATGAAAAAGGTTGTGGACATCTTCATTAATCATTATTTTAACTACATTGGAGTAACAACTATCACATTAAGCAGCCATTTATTCTCCACCCTTAGACAAACTCACAACCTCAAAGCATTACAATCAAACAACTTTATCACAAAATCCATGATGAATTCAATAGGCTGTCAGTCTGTGACATTTTTGAACACGTCAAACTCTAAATGACTGTCATATGCAGTGTGCTGGAGGGATATCTTTTGTTGATCTACTTTCAAATCAAAAATACTGACATTTATTTTACAATTCAAACTCGCATACAAAGAAAGAAGGCTTATGCATGTTGGCATTCCAATTTTTGAAATCACCATGTTCCTATGTAATTGAGGAACACGGTGGCTAAAATATGAGTGACACGCCTTGGACAAGGGTGCTACAGCGCTCTAGCACCTAAATCACTGTAATTTTCTTCACAATTAGCACTAACACAATTGCATGGCCCTTGAATTGTACCCCCCCACCTATCCTCAAGTTTAAGGGGACCGGGCTGCCCCCGGAGAAACTTCTACAGTTATTATCCGATCATCATGAAACTTCACATACATACTTAAAATGTAAAAAGAAAAACATTTTGCTCGTATGAATTTTTCGAAAAAATTGATAGAAAACGTGAAATTCATTTTTAGTTTGTCCAGCCCTGTAATTAAATCCCATAGACATTTGTTAAAGGGCCTAAAAACTGCCCTTCTTTGGGAAGCTGTCACAAAATCATTTTTCGACGTAGAGGGATGATTCTGGCACCGTTGGATGCGTCAAAAAGTAAGCTTTAAGATGAGCCCAAAAAGTGGAAAACGCCAAAATTGAAAATTTTAGCCAGGTCGGTCCCCTTAAGTGGAGCACTCTGGTTGACCTGCTATAGCTAAATGACCAACCACTTCCTGGAATTCTACCATGGGCTTTCAGGTTATTTTTTTTGCATTTTTGGCTATGTTTTTATTCGAACATTTTTCACTGTGGTGTGACAGATTTTTTTTGGCTTGATTTTGAGGCTTCAAGCTCCTACATCCAATTTATAATTAACATTGCTCAGAGTTCATAAATATTGCATGTAGGCTTCCTTCGTGGTCTTGAACAGCTATAACTGTACTGCTCATCCATTGTGACTTTTTGATGCCACCAAGCTTAATCTAGGTACACATGCATCAACTGCCTACATAATTGCCTCATTCATGTCCTTGATACCACATTCATGTCCTGGATGCAGTCCAAAATATTTGCCACACGCACTATATACATCACAGAGTTTAACATAGTTGCCTTGCATTAAGTTAAACGTTCACATATCTTAGGCATCTAATCTGTATAGCACTTGATACTAAAAACAATGATTGGTGGTGTTTTATGCTTATCTGAGCCTCGTCTTGAAGCTCATCCAACATTGATTTTTCATTAGTAAATACTAAATCTAGAATATTTGGGTCTGTTTACCCTAAAAATGGGTTGGCCTGGTGATGTTCTGGATTAAATATTAGTCTTGCACAGACTCCAAGAACAGGGCTGCTCGGTGATTCCCATCTCTTTGAGAGCATTCATCTGCCCAGGCTATTTCTGGATGGTTAAAGTCACCAGCAATCAACATACCTATATGACCTACTGAAAGTCATCCTCTTTTATTCATTGGTAAGAGGCTGTTTAGAACTTTGTCATTATCAGAGGAACTGTTTGTGATCTATACAAGAGGCCTATTAGGAGGCTCTTGCCACTCATGGTCTCATCCTAGTTCTGTTTAGCAACAGTTCTTGAAACCCAACAAATATATATATGCATTTCTGCCATATATATATATGTATATGGAGCCAAGATGGTATCCTGCATCTCTCAACCTTAGAAGCTCTCCTGTTTTGCATCCAAGATCCTACATCTATTCTACCATCAATAAAAACTATCCCCCAGACTAGCATAAAAGTCAAAATGTGAATGATTCATCAGCATAATTATTATGCAGTGTATAATGAGAAATGCCATTCAATTGAAATTTGTTACCAACTGCCACTCTGAACCCTAGACAAAAATTTAATTTACTTTAAAAATTTCAGGCTTTATTAGTCACATTATGGAACAGGGCATTTTATCAGCTGACTAAAGAATTGTTTTGATTATTCTATTTGAATAAAGAATTATTCTAATATCAATCTCCCATTGAACAATGATTTATCCACTTTTTTCCAGACTCATTTCTGTATATTTTTGTTCAATATGTCATCACTGCTAGGCTTGCAGGCTTATGGTAGTGATGAGGACATGAGTGGAGATGAGGTTAATGAACCTGAAAAATCATCAGTTGATCAAGAGACACCTCAGCACCTATTGCCTCTACCCAGTAACTCTCTTCTCAGTAAAAGAGTAGAAATAGCACCCGTTGCAATACCTACTGTAAGTATTAGGCTCTTCAACAACCTCTTTCTTGTAACCATAAGAGTACCTACTTGAACTGATAAAACCTGGGATAGAAAATTCGTCTCAGATTTACCTATTATATTGAAATCCGGTTGCTCAGGATAATTAAATTACATCATGATGTTGCAGGATTTTTCATTACCGTATTTGATAATTAATTATTTGAATTAATTTATAACATTAATTTTGAAACAAATAAAAAATATTCAAAAGAATGTTTTTCCTTATGAAACTTAGTTCTCAAAATGGATTACATTAATGCTTCCAGGTTTATGTTGTTAGTGAGCAATTTTGAAAAATTCTCATGGTTGATGTTGCATAGACTGTAGTTGAACTTTGAATGTGCTGCAAATTTTGTCTTACAAAAATACATTTATATATGTATATAATCTAATCTCTGTACATTTTTGTATTGCAGAATAATTTGGATGACCGGCTGCACATAGACCCTCTGACCAAAGAGCTCTCCTACAATCCTCGGTACGATGTCCTGGCCGCCCCTGTGCTTGGTCCTGAGCTGCCTAATCAATCTGCCTTCCACAAGATGAAGCGCAACATGCTTTCTGGCTTTGCTGAGGCTGCTCATGTCTCTGATTTTGAGTTTGAGAAAGAACGAAGGACCTTCACTTCTTATGGTTTGTAATTTATTTAGTGGATGAACTTCATTGTAATAATGTACTATGACTGAATAGTAGTTTCATGATATTAATAGTTGAGAAACCAAACATGGTTTATGTCTCAATCTCGTGAGTCAATAAATCTCAGTGTAATTTCTTTATGGTGTTTCATTTGAGTATAGTACAATAACTAATTGTTGTAAGTAATACCACAGTAGTAAAATAATTTTATTCATGTTTTTCCTTGAGTCTGATTCATAATAATTTAAATCTCACTGATGTGAAATTAATTTTGTATAAAATTCGCTGTCCTGTTTAGGTTATGCTGTGGATCCTTCCATATCAAGTGATCCTGGAGAAGGGCTGAAGATGGTCGGCGACACAGCAGCTGCTCGCAAGTCTGACAATGTTTCTGTGTTTGAATCCAAAAAGCGATATACCACTGAAACAAAGAGGAAGAGAGATTCAAATTCTGACCCCACAGACATTGATGGCTTCAAAGGACCTTGGGCCAAGTATGAAAACGAAAAAACAGTGATGTGCCCAAGCGAGGAGGAGAAAATTCAACTTGATGAAATTCTAGCCAAACGTCAGAAGCGCGGCAAGCAGACTGATGATAAAATCGAGGAAGAAAAGACTTTACTTCATCTCAGAACTGCCTCTGATTATCAAGGACGGTCATTTTTGCATGTGCCTCAAGATGTTGGAGTCAATCTCAAGTCAGACGAACCTCCTGCCAAATGCTTCATGCCCAAGAAGCTTATCCATACGTGGAAGGGACATAATAAAGGTGTTTCCGCCATCCGATGGTTCCCTAAATCTGCTCATCTTCTCTTGTCGTGCTCTATGGATACGAAAGTCAAGATATGGGAAGTTTACAACGAGAGAAGGTGCATCCGCACCTACATGGGTCACAAGCAAGCCGTGCGAGACGTCTCTTTCGACAACGATGGCAAGAGGTTCCTGTCATGTGGGTATGATCGCTACATTAAACTGTGGGACACTGAGACTGGCGAATGTATTTCACGTTTTACAAACAGAAAAGTTCCGTATTGCGTCAAGTTTCATCCGGATGAAGACAAGCAAGACTTGTTTGTTGCTGGAACTTCAGACAAGAAAATTGTTTGTTGGGATATAAGAACGGGGGAAATAGTTCAGGAGTACGACCGTCATCTTGGTGCGGTAAACACCATCACATTTGTTGATGAAAATCGTCGTTTCGTATCCACTTCAGACGACAAAAGTTTGAGAGTGTGGGAGTGGGATATTCCAGTCGACTTCAAATACATTGCAGATCCCACGATGCACTCCATGCCCGCAGTAACGCAGAGCCCCAACAAGAAGTGGCTCGCGTGTCAGAGCATGGACAACAAAATCGTAATATTCTCGTCGCTGGATCGCTTCAAACTGAACCGCAAGAAGACGTTCACGGGTCACATGGTCGCTGGGTATGCCTGCAACCTGGACTTCTCTCCCGACATGAGCTACCTCATCTCAGGAGACGCCGACGGCCGAGCTTACGTGTGGGACTGGAAGACCACGAAGCTGTACCAGAAGTGGAAGGCACATGACGATGTCTGTATCGGCATCTTGTGGCATCCTCACGAGACGAGCAAAATCGCCACAGCTGGTTGGGACGGTCTCATCAAGTACTGGGATTAACTTATTTGTAACAACTCCGACGCTAATAACGCTAAATTCATCCCGATATCTTAAATCATTTCAACATTAAAAATTTTAGCAATTTTGCTTATAATCATGCTGATTAGCTGGGGATGTTCGTGTGATGTGCCGTGTTATTTAATAAATGACATCTTTCTGTGCATCCTCCAGCGATTTACTGATGTCTCCTCCTCAGATGCTAATATCGCACATAACACACGTGGAACCACCTATGAGAACACTTAGGCCATTTGATGTGTGTGAATGCCACACTTTTTATTTGAAAGTATAAGAATGAAGTCGGCTCGTCATCATTAGACAAGAAAATTGCTTTATCTATGGAGTCGTATGTTTGTTTGCCACCGAAACTCTTTCTACATCTTATTTAATTATACAGGGTTCTATTGGATCTTTAATTCTATTAAACTGAAATTTTATCTACGTATTGATTAACCTTTCGTCATTACAAAATTTTAATTCTTGAGGAAGCTTAACCTCGGATTCCACTCTTACATTTCGTCGCATCTCGATCACGAATTTTTGTTCCAGTCCTCATTTCGTCGTCTTAGCTGTACTACCCTTCTTCTTTTAAATTTTTGATGTTTATTCTAGCTGACCCATGTAGCTTTTTTCTAGACCCATGTAGCTTTACGTCTGCAGGGGGTTCAGTTATTACAGCAGCTGCAACAGCTGTACTATCCTGTCATTATTCACCTACGTCCTACAAGAACAAAATTCGCTTAGTAAAAGCTGGGCAACAAGTTAAACAACGTAGGTACTGAATTTCACTGCACTGGGAAAATTTTTGTGATTTTGCTTTATGATGTCAACATACGATTTGGAATCCATTTAATATTGACTGGGAATTGTTTTGTATAAAGATTCAATAACTGACGTAAATTTGACTGCTAATTGCGATTTCGTCATTAAGAGAATAGATTCGAGAATAACATCTAGACAAAAAGATTTGCCTCATGATTTAAAAGAAGAAAAAATTTGTTGCTGCTTGAAAAGTTCTTTCATTTCTCCAATGCATAATAAATCTAATCTAATTGAGAATTGCGGCTACGGATAAAGAACCAAATAACACGAATGCTAATTGCTTCAACAATTATTTTCTGAATTGACCACTTGACGCAGTTAGCGTCATGTAGTCGTGCTTTGTGAGAGGTCATCTCATCAGTGTCACGAATGTAAGGAGAGGGTGAGGTTGTACCGCTCCTGCGTTTTCTGATACGTTACTCGTCACCGGTTGTTTACAGTAAGTTCGTCGGTAAACAACTGTTAGTTGGTGAATTCATATGCCTTGAAAGTCTTTATCTATTCACTGCTTCATTTTTAAAATATTTTGCGTAATAAATAAACATTAAGTCTGATTCTGTAATATGTACGACTTGGAACTTAGGAAGGTGGTTCCCGGTTACCTTGCTGTGAAAGAAAAATGTTATACTAGATCCATCTAATTTACAAGCAAGTTGTAAATATTGCATTTTATGTACTAGTTAGTTGTTCATAGAATCTTTTGATTTGGAATAAAATCAGAAATAGTGATATGAATGCCTTCTTATTCAGATAAACTCTATTTTGTTGATCATCATTACCGCTTCTCTATTTCAATTCCTTACTAAATACAAAATACATAATTTTGTATGCGTTGGATATATATATTCTTGCTGAAAATGTCCATATTGGCGGCAAAAAAATTGAAGAAACGAAAACCGAAGTTAGGCGTGGAACTGGCTCGATACTTCCTTCGCCCATGCCCAGCTCTGCTGTCGTCAGAGCATCCCTGGGCTTGCGTGTAGCACGAATTGTCTACCGGTACGTGCTTTGCCAGACGTGTTATCAAAACCGAGGTAAACTGCTGAGACTTGAAAAAATAATTTAATAATAATTTTGATCCTAGATTTCGTATTCGACATCATCAAAACCGCCGTAGCTTCAGCGCACGTGACACGTGTCTTGAACATGTCCGACGACCTACTTCCGCTTAGCATCCGACCAGAAGTTAAGAATTAATACATACCCTGCAGCAGTGCATTAGTTTTGCGGCGTTCCGAGTTTTGGACGCACATTTTAGTGATGAAGTTGTGAAAGAAATTTCCCTCTACCGTTTTTTTCGCACTACTATCGGTCCGATTCGGTCGTTGGTGAATAATAGCAAAAATATTTAGTGATACAAAATATATAAATATAATATATGATATTATAATAAAAAATTAATATTTTTTGTCATTTTCCCAATTAAATAACTATAATCATAACCGAAAGTTGATGCTCTAAAAGCCTAAAAATTCACAGTATATCAGCAACGAGTGAAAGTCTTATTTCGAGGCACACAAATCGCAGTACCGTAACTTGTGTTCCGTGCGTTTTAGGAATGAGTATATAGACTGTACGCTACTTTGGAATCTTGCTAGAAATTCACACCTCAAAATCAATCGCATTCGACCTTGCTTGCTCCTTCTCTTAATGGGGGTTTGATGCCGATGGCCTCAAGTTGTCTAGATTTAGCGTAATTGTGTAATGTGATATATGCTATTAATGTGCTTGTTCGATGCACGGTGGCTTCTGTAGTAAATTATTATGGCAAACCGGCGTTGCCCAGGATAAAAAATCACAGCCCTCTCGAATGTTATCTTGAACTTTGTCATGCCGAATACATTTAATATTTTTTGAAATGAAGACACGTTAATCGAAAAATTCCAGTTTAAACTTACGTTTAGCTGGGAACTCATGCACAACTTTTTTTAATTTAATTTTAAACTTAAATTAGGCTTGAAAGACGCAAACTTTCGAACATATTTAATCGACGGACGTTACTCAAAACTCAAATTTTGTTTGGGCCTGTTCATCAATGAGTCGCTCAGTTTTCGATTCTCGAAGAGCCGATTCAAGTTAACAGTTGTACATACTTGAATGCAACCTTATGTGTTCGCACGATTGAAGTTGCGTTTTAACCATACGTTCGACAAATCTTAACATTACAGTATAAATGGTTCATTATAAATTTGTCCTCCGTGCAGTGACGGCTGGCGTACGTGAAAAGGAATGGCCAGACCATCGCCTTTATAGTTGTAATCTACATCTTTATCATCGCGACACTCGGACCTGAAGATACGTACGACGTTACGAGGCAAGACAATAGATAATCTGCTTTATTGTGACATTCGACCTCCAATATTGTTTATGATTTTTCTGTGTATTATTCTCTACCTACAATTTTCGTGTCAGATTGTTGCTATTACAAATGCTACATTAATAATATCCTATCAATTTAATTTTTTTATGTATTCGTAGAATCCATATTCATAATTTTTAAATATTTGACTTGAATAACGAATATATTCAACGATGAAACGTGCCTGTACACTGTTCGTACGCTTAGGTAATGAATTAGGGTTTAGGTTTATCAATAAATTTTTTTATATATTCGTAGAATCCATATTTATATTTTTAAAGATTGACTTGAATAACGAATATATTTAACGATGAAACGTGCGTGTACACTGTTCGTACGCCTAGGTGCAGATTGACTTGAATAACGAATATGTTCAACGATGAAACGTGCGTGTACACTGTTCGTACGCCTAGGTGCAGATTGACTTGAATAACGAATATATTCAACGATGAAATGTGCGTGTACACTGTTCGTACGCCTAGGTGCACCGCGGTATCACAGATGGACGAGTTACTGGAGGCGCTCGAGGAGCAGATCATCGTGCCTCGCAGCGCCGGCACCTACGCTGCCGAGCCTCTCACTGCGCCGCCCCGTAAACCTGACCGCGGCTTCAAACAGGTGAGTAGTCCTGTATAATAATATTCTTATATCATAATATTCCTATATAATATTATTGATATGTAATAATTTTTATTATATAATAATATTTCTACATAATATTATTGCTATGTATTAATTTTTCTTATATAATAATATTCCAATACAATATTATTCCTATATAATAAAAATCTTATATAATAATATTCCAATATAATATTATTGATATGTAATAATTTTTCTTATATAATAATATTCCAATATAATATTATTGCTATGTAATAATTTTTCTTATGTAATAATATTCCTAAAAAATAATAAATATTTCTTTGGGGTAAAGCGACCTATTTGAGTTCGTGGATGTCTGGGTAGTTGATGCATTTCTGCCAAATACGGCCTGGGCAGCTCAAAAATGTTCAATATGTTTTTCCGCTTTTTTGGACATTTTTTATCTACAGACCACGTAAGAAAGAGGTTATGTTTCGAGAAGATGTATTCCGAGTTCATGAAGTAACGATGCGAAGAAACGGTTGCTAATAAAATCTAATAATTGTACTCGTATCGTTGTACTGCTCAGGCTGACAGCTATTGGATTTTCATTTTCTGGGAGAGTGATTTATTGATGTAAGCAAAACTACAGAAAACGCTATCAACCGCTGCAAAGATCAAACTGAACAACTTTTTAAAGAATTTATTCAGCAGCAGTATACCTGGAATGTCAAGGTTACCACACATGTGCGGCACAGTTGTGCTACATATTTTTGTAGTGGGTTGTTGTGAAGCACACAAGTGTTCACTTGCTGGAGGCTTTACTTCAATGTAGTGGGTTAGCATGAAGTTCTTTGCTCTGCTGACACGTAAAAGGGACTTTGAACGAATACATGGTCTATAGTGTACAGTCTACACTCTACCGGGACTATCGACAAAAATAAAATATAATATCCAACACTTACGTCTAACAAAACAAATATATGATTTGTAAATTGTAATGCCTGAATTTACATCCGTAATTTTTTCGGATTCGATTGGGAATTGTGATTCAGGATTTGTGCGTGGCTTTTGCTTAAATTTAGTATTTTTCGAGTATCGCTTCTGTTTGTTTACTGAGTTTTGGTTTCGCAAGACATGGCGAGGTCTGCTCATAGTTGTAAATCATTCTTTTTGTATTGCTTTGATGCCCACACAACAAGCCTTTGTTGACTTGCGAGGTTTACTTGAGACTTGCCGCTTCATGCGTGGGTGCTATGGCAGTAATATCATTAGTATATTGTGATGGTATTTGGGAAACAGTATTACTCGTTGTTAGATAATTACAATCAATGAAACATATCTGTAATAGCCTGAATTTGTTACTAATTTGTCACATCGACAGGGTTTAAAAACTTGTATTTCTGGATTAATATCGCCTTTTAAATCAGCCATGTCAACTGAATGACGCTTTTATCAGAACTACACTAACATATTAAACTCAGTTCAACTGGAAGTGAGCTTTCTAAATTTGCCTGCCTTGTCGTTCTCACTCATGACAGCGCTGCTGCTGTTGCCAAGCAAAGGATGTATTCGGCTGGTCTGCAAATCTCGGCCCACCGTCCGCGTGGCCTTGACGCTCGCTCAGTTTAGCTTGTGTGTAGAAGGAAAGTTCAGCTTTATATGACTGGGCTGTGGGTGCCTCAGTTGTTGGCAGGACGTCGAACTTGCCGCTGCCTGTGACGTGCTTAGGGCGGCGCACGACAGTTAAACTTGTTTACATCTCATGACGATCAAACTCGAAGACAGGGCTCATGCTGAAATTCGTACGTAAGCTGAAATTTGTACTGATTCTGAAATTCGTACGGTGCTGAAATTCGTACGACGACAGTTAAACTTGTTTACATCTGATGACGATCAAATTTGAAGACAGGGCTCATGCTGATCTTTCATACGACTAATTCGTACTGATGCTAAAATTCGTACGACGACAGTTGGACTTGTTTACATCTTACGACGATCAAACTCGAAGACAGGGCTCAAGCTGAAATTCGTAAGACTAAGTCGTATTGATGCTGAAATTTGTACGGTGCTGAAATTCGTACGACGACAGTTGGACTTGTTTACATCTTACGACGATCAAACTCGAAGACAGGGCTCATGCTGAAATTCGTAAGACTAATTCATACTGATGCTGAAATTCGTGCGATACTGAAATTCGTACGACGACAGTTAAACTTGTCTACATTTGATGACGACCAAACTCAAAGACAGGGCTCATGCTGAAATTCTCACGACTAATTCGCATCTGTGGTATCACTGGCCGATGGATCAAATAGTTTAACTGAAACCACTCAATGTCTTAGCAAAAGTTTCCAGTCTTCCTTGTAGTACTGCGAAGTATTTGTCTCTACGTTATGTTCATGAAAAGAAAATGTTTCCATCTTGCATTCGAAACAATCCATAATCTACAACTAAGTATATGGAAATTCTACGAACAGCTTACTTTTCAGAAGGATTCTAATGAAGGTTATAGAGACACTTTGCAAGCAAGTATAGAACTTATTTCTTAATATAAGGTGCTAACCAAACGGCAACATGTTTATCATGCCCTTGCTGAAGTTAGTATTAATTAGAGAGAAAGTACAAATATTTTATTTTCGCCGGGCGTTCTGCAGGGTCATGACGTATATTGTACTGAGTTTCGTCTGTCCCACTGCACGCTGTCCTTTCATGCTCCCGAAAATCATGATAAAAAACTTTTCGTGCTGTGTTTTTTTTATGCACATATTCCCAGTTTCTTAAATGAAATGTAGATATTTATGTGGAATTTTAGAATCAAGTACGATGCATTCCATATCAAAATGTAGCAACGACACAGACTATTTTTAGTCTTGACTAGGATTTACTGTGACACGTCTTGTCCGTAACTTGAATTGGTTTCAGAATTTGAATAATGCTTTTATCTTCTCATAATTCGATACGACGCTAATGACTTTAATCCCGGACACCACATTTAAATTAACTATTCATTATTCCGCTATTTAGTTTAGCCCTCGCCTTGTTTGAAAATAACGTTACTTTAGATTTGAATCATTCACTTCCCGATTAACTCCAGCAAATCCTAATCAAGACAGAAATGCTCATAAATGACGGGAAGTTTTCGAACAGACAGTCACAAGTGTCAGAATTGAGACCACAATTGGCAGGATGCGGTGCATTATGCCCCTGTCCCTGCTGATGCTACTTATAGGCATACGCACGACTGCTCGCTGGGTCACGCGTGCTCTCAACTATAAATGACGTTATATTTCTGAATAGACTTGATACGACATATGTTGTTTGTTATTTCAACTAACTGCTGAGGTGTGAGTGTTGTGGTATTGCAACATATGCTTAGTGAGATAAGGAGCTCCCATATTTCAGATTACTAAATAAGAAGTTTCGTTATTCTAACTTATCTCGTATATAAGAAACTTCGTTATTCCCTTTTAGTAAATAAGATGCTTCGTAAATTTTTGCTTACCAAGTCAGATGACTTGTTCGTCATGACAAAATAATAACTCTAAAGCTTGCCATTGAATTGTTTTTTATTTGGAATGACAATTTCGTACATCACTTTTGCCGTATATATTCTAAAAGACATGAAAGACTGAGGGCGCGCAGTGATATTTAAATTGTTATAGTCTGTGTTCTCGCGTTGATGCGACCACGCACATGAGTAGCATGTCTGTGGTGTGTGTTTACTGCGAGGACGATGAAATATTCTACGCACGTAGAGTATGTGATGTAATTTGATAGTTTATTCCTACGCAGATTTTCTCACATTACTTCCTTACTTTACGATCCCTTGTTTTGAACTTGAAACCACCTATACCTACTAAGAGCCCAGATCTGTTCATTCAACTTAAGAAGCTAACATCGATGGATGAGGTACGTTACTGAATTTGCACTCAGTTTGTTTAATGTTATTTATATAGTTTTTGTTATGTAAGAATACATTGTACGGTGAGTTTACAGGCAACCTTTACTGCGCAACGTCATGAACGAAACAACAGAATTGCGACTTCATTCTAAAAAGCGGTGTGTTCTTTTGTTTAGAATTAAGTTATTAATGCCAGCAACTCATTTTATTAACGATTGAATTTGGCCAAAACTTTCATGTGTTAATGCACAACTAAACGAGAATATGAAATTTCTTACGCTAATGCTAATCGTTATACGATCTCGAAGTGATCTTCAGAATTTCAGTTTAAAACTTTACTGTAAACGAGTATTTTATGTACATTTTCTCAGAGTAATGGTCTGGCATGCCCCTGTTATCGCCTCACCCTCGCATCTTTCTTGCCTGCGGGCCATTTGCCGGCAAGCGCCCGTCTTGTGCCTACCCGTAGTTAAGATACTCTTATCAGAAAAGTTTTCACTAGAACAACTTCCTCGTTAGATAATTCTTATTAAAATTTAGTAATGTAGCGTCTTTTAGTACAGCGTTGTTACCAAAAAATTATTTTCCTTCCAATCTTCGGAACTGGTGTAGTTCTATCAATGTACATCAATAGGAATTATTCAAGCAAGGCATCAGGTTTAAAGGGTTTTAGATAAGATGAGGGAGGCTTCAGCCGTACAACTCTAAGTTCTCGACATTCAGAGCTTTCGTTGGAGTCGCGACGGTCGGAACACCACGAGCTTGCTCCAGTTTATGTTCAAAATTTTAAATAAATTTTTGCTCAAATAAATTCCGTGTTTGGTCATATAAAATAGAGAGACGATTATTCTGCGGCTGACAAACGTTAATGAACAACGCATACAAACGTCAGGGCTTTATTTAAAAGTACAGTGGGAGCTTGACAGAAATTTTGTTAGTTGAACAAATCGATGTTACTTGGTATTATGACTAACGCCGATTTACCCGTGAAAAAAATTCCTCTCAGAATCAAGGTACTCCCAAACTGTTGAAGTGAAGAAAATTTCACAATACTGCATGCTTGAAAGTAATAACACTGATGCAATTACATTTCAAAAATGCACGCAGGAAATCCTGATGAAATGTTTAATTTATTATTACGTATTTGCAGAGTGCCCAGAACCGTATTTTGATCCGCGGTATTAAATTTTAACCTATTATTACGTATTTGCAGAGTGCCCAGAACCGTATTTTGATCCGCGGTATTAAATTTTAATCTATTATTACGTATTTGCAGAGTGCCCAGAACCGTATTTTGATCCGCGGGGGTCGCGTGGTCAACGATGATCGCATGCAAGATGCCGACGTGTACATCGAGGACGGCGTCATCGCGTGAGTACGGCGTCCGCCTTGTGCTGCTTGATTAACTGTGAACTTTATTGATGATTATCTTGTTATTATGAACCTATTTAGTATGTTGGATGATAATAAGACTAGAGATTATCTCATTAATTGGAACGCATTGGCACTTTGGATCGCCAACATGTATTGCCTGTCGGCACCCGCCTTGTACTGCTTGCTGAACTGTGAACTATATTGATAATTATTTTGATAATTGATAACTATTTTTTCATTCTTTGTCTATTGTGAACTTATTTAGTATGTTCGATGATAATAAGAATAGTGATTATCTCATTTATTGGAACGCATTGGCACCTTGGATCGCCAACTTGTGATGTACGGTATACAGTATTGCCTGTGTTTTACGCATCAATATGTTTCTAGAGCTCGTTTGTTGAACGGCAGTATAATTTACATAGAAGATGCGAGATAATTAACTGCCCTCAAGGGCTAAGCGGCTGAGTGGTAAAGTTAACGAACGTTCACTGGGCAATTCTTTTAAGAATAAATATTAAATTTTCACTCATTATCTCATTTTGATTTTGAATTTCCATTTGTTCGTGAATGCCGAAATCTCATTGTAATTTGTTCCGAGTGTTGTTTGCAGTGCTCTGGTTGTTTCTCTCCTGTTATTTATCCTGGTACGTACTTCTCTATATTTTCTGCTTGGTGCGTGCGTCATTTTTAGCCCTCTACCACCATATGTCACTCTCCTGAAACCTAACTTTCAACTTAAATTATACTTAAACTATTGAGTGTAGCAACCTGAGGACGTTTGTACGCAACAGAGAACATTTTAAAGTTGTCGTACGTAGCTGCAACCATCAGTGCAAGTCATTTTGCGCTCACTAGAACGTATCCTTTTCGGCTAGGCTTGTGACAATATTGCTCTGGTTACTCATGTTACTAATGTTATTAATATTATATTATATTATATTATATTATATTATATTATATTATATTATATTATATTATATTATATTATATTAGTAATATTAATATACTACTAATATTGCTCCGGTTACTCATGTCAGGCGGTAGAGAGTTAAGAACATTTGCGTGTGTTTTGTACGCAGGCAAATCGGCAGCGATCTGCACGTGCCCGGAGGCTGTCGGGTCATCGAGGCCAAAGGCCGCCTCGTCATCCCCGGTGAGGCTAAATTTTTTTTCTATTTTACAGGAGGCGCAAGTAATTGTTGTGTACTTCGTTTTAAATATTTTATATATTAAATATTTCAATTGTCAAATTTTAAAAATTATATATTTTAATTGCCAAAGTCAATGAAAGTTGAGCGCTTGCTTCTATTCATCTGAATCTGAAACTGCAAGATAATACTGATAATTATAATAATGATAATAATAATTCACTCCTAGAAGTGAAGGCTAATTACGATAATTCTTTCTAGTTTGTAAGTTAATGATAGTATTTCTATGATTAAGTTTACTCAGCATAACTGTACGTTTTACTATAATTTTGTTTAAAATAATTTGAAATATTTATTCACAAAATACATATTAAAATTAATTAAAAATATTAAGTGGAATAGCACGATCAGTTGTTTTTTGTGTATTGAAGTAGGGAGGCTTGAAGTTGTTATTAATTAGTTGTTATTAATTGAAGTTGTTATTAATTATTAAATTAATTATTAAATTTAATAGCAGTAAATTTAATAATAAAACGATTTGCATCAATTAATGAGAGTGTAATGTAATATTTCAGGCGGTATTGACACTCACACGCACATGCAGCTTCCCTTCATGGGCACCTCTGCCATAGACGACTTCTACACCGGCACCCGAGCCGCCCTCGCCGGCGGCACCACCATGATCAGTACGCTCACTATGTTTACGCTTATCATTCGTAACTATATTAGTTATATTACACCGCTTAGGATTTGTATTTATATTAATTATATTAAATACATAAGACTATAATTTATGTTCGCCATAGACGACTTCTACAGCGGCACCAGAGCCGCCCTCGCCGGCGGCACCACCATGATCAGTGCGCTTACAATGTTTACGCTTATCATTCGTAACTATATTAATTATATTAAATACATAAGACTATAATTTATGTTCGCCATAGACGACTTCTACACCGGCACCCGAGCCGCCCTCGCCGGCGGCACCACCATGATCAGTGCGCTCACAATGTTTACGCTTATCATTCGTAACTATATTAATTATATTAAATACATAAGACTATAAGACTATAATTTATGTATAAATTATAGTAAATACATAAGAATTAAATACATAAGAAATCTCTTGAAATCACATACGAAATCATTATTACATTATTTATAAATTTTTAATTTAAAACGCGTTTGAAACAGCTTAACTCAAGTTCAGTAAGTCATTATTTTATTACTTATAATTTAAATGTGTATAACACAGCTTAACTCTATGCTTTTCAATCAAAATTGCATAATTATAGTCAGAAGTACGGTACATTAGGTTGTGTTTGAATAGAACTAATAATTATACGGCTTCTCAAATGTTGCTAGAAAGTTCCAGTTTGTTTCTTTTCATACCCTGAAACATTTCTGTTTGATGCCGGCGACATAAGTACAGAGGCGATTAGGTTGTCATTTACAGAGTTTTTGAATAAAGTTCCTTCTTTTTACAGTGAAGTCAGTGATTTAGTGAGATAATCTTGAAGATTTTAGTCAAAACTTCTTTTTTTATCTCTGGTAATTGTTATTCTTTTGTATTACGCTTCGATAATAGGGTAAACAAATTCATGTCGTGCAGACAAATGGTAGAAAAATGTCTTGTACGATGATTGAAAAAATCTTACGTAGACCAGGGAAGATTTGTCCTCGTAGCCGTGGATCTGAAACTGCCAAGTTAGAACGAAAGTTTTGCTGATTCATTATCCCCAGGATTATTGGAAACATGAATAATGTTGTAGATTTACATGAATTTTTCACGATGGCAGTGGACTTTGTTCTGCCAAGCCGTAACGAGAGTCTGGTGGAGGCGTACCACAAGTGGAGGGCGTGGGCCGACCCTAAGGTCTGTTGCGACTACTCCTTCCATGTCGGGGTCACCTGGTGGGGTCCTAAGGTAATTAGGCTTAGGAATTGATTGCAAGTGTTGCAAACGTCTCTTGCAACACTTAGAACATCTCCATTTTGGCGTTAAAGCGTCCATTTTGGCGTCAAGTTTAAAAGTACATAGTGTGTTTCGTCTGATGTGGAACAGTGTCGAATTGCTGATAAGGTTGTCCATTGTGAGATAATATCTACTTTTGTGTTTGGCTGTTGTGTTTGTTTAGCTGTTGTACCTCTTCCTTAAAAGGACGAAGACTATTTATTTTCAGTTTTTTAGACACACAAATGGGTGACATAGCAGGTTAGTAACTAAAACAAAAGTCATCACGCATAAGAAATCTCTTGATGTACATGCATCCAGGTGGCGAACTAAATCTAAAGGCATCACCTAAGAAATCTCTTGATGTACATGCATCCAGGTGACACAGGAGATGGAGGAGTTGTGCCAGGTGCACGGTATCAACTCCTTCAAGATGTTCATGGCGTACAAGGACGTCTGGCAGCTGAACGACACTGAGCTCCTGCACGCTTTCGACGCCTGCAAGCGCCTGGGCGCGCTGGCGCTCGTACACGCTGAGAACGGCGATGTCATCAAGGAGGTCAGTTCTAGGGACGCTGATTAGACTATTTTGAGCTGGACTGAAAGGTGGAATGACATTAAGCTAAATGGAAGCGGTGTTTTATGAATATATACCTATTTGAAAGCTTTATTTTATTCGTTACTAATAAATTTTAGCTTCTATTTTTACACAACCACGATTCAATAATCAGTATTGTTGAATGTTTGTGAGCGTTATATTCTAACAACTTACCATTTTCTAGGTTTGACATTTGTTCAGTGCTGTCAACTTAATCGTCGCTCTCCGCTGCTTTATTTGAACGCTCGTATTTAAAATCGTAGATTTTTGGTCATCTGAAGAATAGTGATAATTTTAATTGAAGTGATAGCGCCTACTACATCCTCAAGTCGATAAAATTCATTCGAGCGTATCATGACAAGGAGACAAAAATAATGAAGCAATTCTGTTATTTCTGTCCCACGTATCAGATGCCATGTTCAATAGTCTTGATAATTAAAAAAAAGTCCGCTGGGGCCATACTTTCAAAACTCGCTAAATGAACGTAGGTACTTTCGCTCTATTTTCTTGTCTATGATTGGTGGATTTTGCTTGAAAGGCCGTCAATGATTGGCTGATGAACTTAAGATCTCTTAACTTCTTTTGAAAGTATGGGCCCTGGTCAGTAAGGTGATAGCCACGCACTACAACCTCAGTCAGATGGCGGCCTGCAACGGATCGTGGTAACCGAATCTCCAAAGAATCTAATTCCTCAATATTTTGTAATACAACTACCAATATTAGGTACTACTACACGAAGCATATTATCTGGTCAAACGGAATAAATTGTATTACACTTTCGTATAGAATACTGTGTCGAGTTTTAGGCATAAAAAAATCGTTAGATTACCTGGCTAATCGTACGTCAGCGCTGTATTAAAATAAATTAATGCGAACATTACTAGCATTAACAACAATAATTAAACAAATATTCCAATACAACCCGGTGTTGAAATTGAAATTTGCCTATGACGCTAATTGAAAAAAAATTAACTTGCAATTTTCTCTTTATCGTTGTTTATGATATTTTATTAAGATCCAAATCAGCGATGCTATCGTGTATCACATGTGGATTGCGTTGTTCTTCGGTCTACGTCACTCATGATGACCGGTGAACATATCAAAACCAGCCATGCAGCATGTTCCTTATTTGTCTCTATGTTCATTTAAATTTCCATGCATGAACTTGATGCAACACACCCAACGATTAGCTCGTATGTATAGGCAATACACCCAACGATTAGCTCGTATGTACTATAGGCAACATACCCAACGATTAGCTCGGATGTATAGGCAATACACCCAACGATTAGCTCGTATGTATGCAACACACCCAACGATTAGCTCGTATGTAAGCAGCACGCTTCTTGACTTACGTTCCATACATACCACAGAACCTACGTGCTAAGTGGTAACTATTTTAATTTCGTATCGCGCCATATTCTGAAACATTTTGTACGCTTTTGATAGGAAAGTGACGTTTTCTCACGTATAGATAATCATTTTCACTAAGAACGGAAACACAATCATCTGTTTGACATTGAACGATTCTTGATTATTATATAAAAAAATTCATAATATCACTTTTTATTAAATAAATCATCAATATTAGGTAAATTCAAAAGACCATCCTCCAACGACTCCTTGAAGGATGGTTGCAAAAGCCAGGCTCATCGTCATTCAATTCGTGACCTGAATTGAAGTATGTTTTACTTGCTGTCTGAATTTACAACTTACTCGGCCGTTTTATTACCACGTGTACTAACGTAATGCTACATCATTATCAGCGTTGATTAAAAATTTGAAGACTTTTTAACTTTTCGGCTTATCCATTTATTTATTAATCTTAAATTACTACTAATTATATTATTTATAGTTACTGAATGAATTAAGTAGTAGTAAATGAATGAATTAAAGTAGTATTAGTAGTAGTAAATATTAGTAGATATTTACATGGAAATGTAACATAACTTATAATTTTATAATCATCTAAATCTCTAAACCAATTTTACACGATGTTCATATCAATTCAACAGAGCCTCAGCGTAGGTTAATTCATCTCGCAATTCTGAGAGCAAATTTCTATTATTAGTATTATAATTATTAAAGGATTATTAAATTTCGGGCAATAACTTCAAATTTATTATTTATAATTATTTTTTTCCTGTGATTTTTTAATCTCACAATGTCAGCCGCTCATGTATATATCGGCAGAAAACACAGGAAAAATGTGTAATTTAACCTGCGTTGTGATGGTTCGTGTCTAGAATGCCATCAGGAGCGCGACGCGCCTAGAACGCATGTGCGGACGAGGCGTATAGTCTCTTATATTCTATATATTTTAATATATATTATATAGAGTCATATACGCCTGGATGTCTGTTTAACATCAGCCTAGTATATTTACAATAATACTTTAATTGCATAAATTATCGAAATTTTGCAGCATTTCCTCTACAAATAAGTTCAAACAGCGCCCATAAAATATTATGGAATGTCATGAAATATGAATTATTTGAGTGATAAGAGATGATAGTCGCTGAGGTTTAGACGCGGGTCAAATGTCGGTGATTTGCATTATTTTTTCCAGCCAGGAATGCAAATGACTAAATAAACTGTCAGCCGTTGCCTGTGCTGTGCCTTGAGAATTTATAGCTTCTACATCACTCAGGACCATTGCAGAGCTTATTTACCAGTAGTCGCTTGAACGAAATTAGTTTTCACACAGATACTCAAATGTACATTTGAAAGATGACATTTTTAGTAATTTCTGCAATGAAATTTCTCTCGAAATAAGTTTTTGAATAGGCGTTTTGGTTCTACACCCTACCATGATTTTACCGGCCTCGCGATTTTGTGTTACAATTGAACAGTTGCACTATTCTGAACGACTTCCTTTTCACTACCTTTCTTCTGATGGTTATATGGCAGTCATAAGGGCGTGTATTGTTGCCACTAATGGCGGCCATGATAACTTTCAAACCCTAACCGCCACTATTTACCGCACTATTGGCCTTGTATACAGGCGCTACTGGCCGAGTGAAAATCCAATACTTTTGTACATGAGACCAGAAACAATGTAATAAGTCGTGGTTAGTATTTTTAAGTTGTACTGGTCACCACAGTAAATCCGTGTACAAGCACATTTAGTAAGTTACCAAGTATTTCTTTACTTTATTTATGGTATGTTATCCAATAGGCTGTTAAATTGCTGAACTTTAAGACATCGTCCATTAAATGCTTCATCTTCAGGGCGATTGAGCAGAATAATTTTATACATATTCCTGTCATGCGTAGAATGCAAGTCAAAACAGTCTGCAATGTTTGTCCTGAAATACGACTTAAGCAAAGGCTGTGACTCACTTAAAATATTACTTCTTTTAAACGAGTCTCGCCCGAAAACTTTATTTAGGTCCTGCCATTTTCATGTCGCTATAGGTTTTGAGTAAGGCAATGAATCTGAAATGGCATATACGAGTATTATTTAGTGAAATGGCATTAGTGAGATGCTAAAGCAAACTTCATTTAGTTATAGTATTCAATCGCTGATTACGCATTCGAAGTAACTCGCGAGATAGGCTTGTTACCTTTTTTCGACTAACTATTGTTTGTCCCAATGTTCACCTCTTGAATACTGTGCAAACCATTTTTTTACATTCAATTTCAGTCCAATCCTCTTTACTTATCTTAATCTATCAGAATTTATTCCAAGATCTTCTAGCATTTTCACTCCGTAAAAACAGCTAAAAACGTGTAAGCATAAATATAGTAGTGGGACCGAGTGCTATTTTGGGCTGCACTGATGCCTGTAACCCCTCTCATGTGCTTGCTTGCATCTGAAGCGTAATATAATGTTAATGCGTGTAGCACATGCGTAAAATAGAGACTGGTTTAGCTTTAGGTATAGTTATAGAGTGGCGTAAAAATGTATCGTAAAATACATGTTAAATTTAAAGATGTTGCTCGAAAATTTCTGAAGATGCAGAAAACCAGTTTTTGACACCAGTATTTATCAATGTACTGTGATTCACATAGGTGGTTCTTTACTGATCAACTATAACATTACTTACAAAGAGAAAGCAAGTCAAGTAATTTTTTTTATTTAAAGCTTAGTGATTAAACGTAATTCTTATCTTGTAATCGCCATATAATTATAATTAGTCGCTGTCTCTTTGCTTGATTGATTAGCATTTGAATAATACACAATGGTTTAATTTGCACATACAAGCCATCAGTTAATATAGAATAATATTTGCGCAGAATTCGACGAAGTTACTAGCGCAAGGCATCACCGGTCCTGAAGGGCACGAGATGAGCCGGCCTGAGGAAGTCGAGGCAGAGGCCACCAACAGAGCGTGCGTGCTCTCTAACCAGGTACTGATTATCTCGTATGTCAGCAAGACGACAGTATTGTCTTTTCTTGAAAAATTAGTGACTTCCTAACATACGTTAATTAATATAGTAGGCAACATCAATATTAATTATTAAATAATTAATATTAATTAGTTAATAATTAATTAGTCACTTCCTAAAATATGAAGCTTTAACCATTATGGCGTTCATGATTGTACTTAGACCGCTCTGTAGATGCCGTATACTCTAATTCCGCACATAATTATACTTATATGAGTGATTTCGTTTTGAATGACAGCAGTTAGGGTAACAAGTTATCAGGAGTCATAATTAGGCTAGCAGTGTATGAATGATTTAGTCTTCATATTCATGTTTTTAGTTCATAATTTATTATTTTAGGATGGTACATCATTGAGAGGTTCCAGGTGGGTTGTCCGCTGTACGTCGTGCACGTGATGTCCAAAAGCGCTGCCGACGTCCTCAGCGAGAAGCGACGAGCAGGCTACGTCGTCTTCGGGGAGACCATTGCTGCCTCGCTGGGCGCCAGCGGCAGCCACTATCGCCACACCTGCTGGCGACATGCCGCTGCCTTCGTCATGGGGCCTCCGCTGCGCTCTGACCCCACCACTCCCGGCCATCTCATGGACCTTCTCGCCAAGTATGGAATCTTGGAGTAAACATATCATTTATTGGTAATATTTATTGCGAGTTGTAGTTTTCTACAGTAACTTTTATGTTGCTTGCCCTAGTTTACTGTAGCATAGACTACCCTCTTCAGGCGTCGGTCCCTAGTTTTGTATCTTCGGCTCGAGCAGATTCTAGCCTCCCCCACGGAGCTAAGTAAACCTAGCGATAAATCGTCATGTCGTCTAACAGTGAAGACGCAACATGGATCATTCAGCTCACTCAACGAACGGTAAAATAATGCCGTTCTTTATGCATCAAATTTTCACACCAAGTTGGATTGAAACTCATGCTTGTCCATTTCTGTTTGTCTGAACTTATTCATGAATAGTAAAAATTGCTTGTATTTCAAGTCAAGACGCAGTAAAGGTTTACTACTACATATTCAGGTGCAAGTAAAAGTGTTAGTGATTCGTGTTAGTGTAAAAGCGTTAGTGAATTCCTCACAGATAAGTGAACATGTATTTATTGTAGGTTTATGATTCGTTTTGACCAAGTTTTGTTGCGCGTGCAGCGGTGACCTGCAGACAACCGGCACGGACAACTGCACGTTCTCAGGATCCCAGAAAGCTTTAGGGAAAGACGACTTCACGAAGATCCCCTACGGCGTGAACGGCGTCGAGGATCGCATGTCGATCGTGTGGGAGAAGGGCGTCGCGCAGGGCAAGATGGATCCTTGCCGCTTCGTGGCCGTCACTTCTACCAGCGCAGCTAAAATATTCAACATTTATCCCAAAAAGGTGAATTTTGTTACGGGCTGTAAGTCAAACTACCAAATTATATCAGTATCACTTGAGGCTATACTCCATTCCTTTATTGTGTAATCGAAAAAGGAATAGAAAGTTAACCCTTACATACTTCGCAGAATTTAGGAGTGTGTTTTATGTTATAATTGCAGCAATCCATGTGTCAAAAGTGTGCAGAAAATTTTACGCAGTTTTTATTCAGTTCGACATTTCGTTTTGATTTCTGTTTGCAGCAGGCTGCTTTAAAAATCGTTTCCTCTTTTTCCCTTCCATACTCGAGAATCCTCGAATCTAAACATCGTAAGTTCTCACAACAATAATTCTTTTTAGAGCATTTTCGAATAAGGGCCTGATAATTGAGCTTTTTTATTACGGACTCAAGGGTCGCATTGCTGTGGGGAGCGACGCTGACGTGGTCGTGTGGAACCCTCACGCGACACGCGTCATCTCGGCCAAGACGCACCACCAGGCCGTCGACTTCAACATTTTTGAGGTGGGTAGTTCATCACTGTAACATTTTTGAGGTGCGTAGTTCATCACTATAACATTTTTGAGGTGGGTAGTTCATCACTGTAACATTTTTGAGGTGGGTAGTTCATCACTGTAACATTTTTGAGGTGTTTTTTGAGGTGGGTAGTTCATCACTGTAACATTTTTGAGGCGGGTAGTTCATCACTGTAACATTTTTGAGGTGGGTAGTTTATCACTGTAACAATTTTGAGGTGTGTAGTTCATCACTGTAACGTTTTTGAGGTGGGTAGTTCATCACTGTAACATTTTTGAGGTGGGTAGTTCATCACTGTAACATTTTTGAGGTGGGTAGTTTATCACTGTAACATTTTTGAGGTGGGTAGTTCATTCGACCATCCTGCGCCAATGATTTCTACGTACAGGCGGATGATAAAGAATGGTTGCTTCACTGCAATCTTTTCTGAGAAGACAGTCCTCGACCTTCAGGTTCAGTTGCCGAGATCGTCATTCTTACTAAATCGGATTTTAATCCTAACAGCCGAGTGTCTGATGGTTCTCTACCAATTAAGATAATTGCTTCAACTCCGGTCTACTAACCCCAGATATTATTGAAAAGATGTTCCAGTTCGATACGGTAATATAATTTCTTCATGAATTCAGCTGAACGAAACTGAGTAAGAAGTTTATTGTCAGGGCATGGAGGTGCACGGCGTGGCAGAGTGGGTGGTGTGCGGAGGACGTGTGGTGGTGGAGGACGGGGAGGTGAGGGTGGTGCAGGGTTCAGGACGGTACATACCCACGCCCGTCTACTCCCCCACCGTCTACGCCAGGACTCCTGCCAGGGATGCTGCCAAGGCGTGGAAGAAGGCAAGTCGTGCTAGCCTTTGATGATACTTAAGAATGTTGAGTTTTATTGCTGTGCTGTCAAAAGTACACGTAGCGGCGTGATCGGTGGCTTCACCTGAATATCAAGTGCTATGTACATTATTATTAATTTTATAAACTACTTACAATTATATAAAGCCTATTATGCAACATAAAAAATATCCCACAAAATATTGCACAGTGTCATGTTTCCTAAAATACATATAGCGAAAATTAAGCATTGACGTCACTGAAGCTTGAAACGCTGTCATTTATTAGACGACATAATTACTAACTATTTTTGACAGTACAGTTCCTGGATGGTGATGTTAATTCATAACTGTTGATAGTGTCAGGCAAGAGGAGCATAAATAACGGAAACAGGCTCAGTTTAGCTAGGTTTATTGGTAAAAATGTTTACTTAATGAGAGGTGTAGAGAATGTCATGAGTAAATATTAACGACCTGGCACGATGCTTAATGCTATTAACAATCAAACAATGGCTTACACAATACGGCTCGGCGATCATTAGGACGGATTAGTTACAATAAACCCTCTTTTAACTCGTTACGGTTAGTTTTAAGATGCCATGTTTATTCTAAATTCCGGGAACAATATTCTTCAAAATAATAATAACCAAAGGCAAGACAAATAATTATCTAAATTCAAAATCCAACATTTTCTGGTATGCCTTAGGATCTTCCAAACAATTCTTTCGTGCTATTATATTGTTAATAAATAATAAGAGGTATTCATTTACCATCAAATGCAGCTGATGACGGCTGTACAAAAATGTAACAATATGCTATCTGATCACACGAACAATAAACAAACAATTACGCACTTACAAAATTACTGCAGGCACATCATGGCTCAACTGATATTTGGCTTCACTTGAATATCAAGTGTTATGAACATTATTATTAATTTTATAAACTACTTACAATTATGTAAAGCCTATTATGCAACGGAAAAAATATCCCGTAAAATATTGCACAGTGTCATGTCTCATAAAATACATATACCGAAAATTAATCATTGACATCACTGAAAAACTTGCGAAACTTTTTCTAAAATTATAATGTATACAAAAGCTTTATTTTTCGTTACGTATAAGGTGCTGCATCATGAATCTTCAAAAACAGCGACAGTTAAATGAACAGCTTCACTTCACTGGAAGCCGCCAGTACCAGTATAACTATAATAAATAACCAGTATTACAGTGAGTAATCTATTGAGGCGCACCCTTACTGTACAGGTGGAGCGAGAGCCTTACACCGGCCCCGTGTACGTGGCCAATGACGCCTCTAACGACGGGACGATAACGGAGATAGAGCCGCAGTCCGTGAAAGGTAATCAATACATTTATGCAAAGGAATTGTTCATGTTAAGTGGCTACATTCACAGCAGAGTAATTATTGTTCATGTTAAGTGGCTGCATTCACTCGCGATAAAGTCCCTACGATCAATTGTGCTGCTAATATTACTGCTGCTTCTGCGTTTAATACTGTAATTTCATCATTCCAGCGACAGCTTCCTATGCAAGATCTTCAGTTAAAGTCAACCAACCACCTGGAGGGAACGCTTCTGGCAGCTTCTGGTGATCAAGAGGCCGCGACAACGCGACCATGTACCATAGCAGCGCTCATTCAGAGATATTTTAACCTCAAGTGAAAGGGACAATTAATTGTTGACAAATGCCAAGTTTGTCACGAGGCAAAAATTCTAATTATGTAGGAATTTTCCACCGAATCTCATTATACTAATGCTAACGAGTACTTTTTTCATATCCTACGACAAGATAAGTCATCTACATTCGGACACAAGAATCCTACTTGGAAAATTTCCCATTTTTATTTCCCTTTCACGCACGTGGTCTTTAATTAGTAACAATTTTTTCAAAATTCAGAAATCAGATAATAAAAAAAGTATAGTTTTCTAATAATCTCTTTATGATATCTTGTACCTCACAGTTTCGTCGACTTGTTCTTGAGAAAAACGTCCAGGGTTTTGTAGCTCACAGCCCTGCAAAACATAACACTATTAGCAAGCTTACACGCAAGACTTCATTGGGACAGGTGTGAGGTTAGCTTCTCCGACATGGCAGTTCCTTTCACGTCTAATTTTAACAAGTCTCAATAGGTTATCAAGTCTCAATAGGTTATCAAGTCTCAATAGGTTATCAAGTCTCAATAGGTTATCAAGTCTCAATAGGTTATCAAGTCTCCACTTGATATCGACGGTTCTGAAACATGTGCAACATTTACCCAAGTGCTGATTTTACTTAATTTTTGCTTATATGAGGCATGTGAAGAATAAAAATTATCATCTGAATCTGAAATCGTCTAAAAACAATGAAGCTTACCTAGCGAGAGGATGTGGTAATGTGGACGGCAGCAACACCAGTAGCAAGAGAGGTGATGACACGATGACGTACACTCGACATGCTCCGCACCAGACGTACGTCTCTTTAATGCTGTGCGACGAGTCGCCAGTCTGATCACGGCACAACATTAAATGGTTTCACTATTATGATACCTTGAACAATGCTTGCTCAGGTGTATCAGCATTTATCAACTACTGTCAGGATTTTGAGCAGAAGGATAATTTTAAACTTTATAAAAATTGGAAGCTAGGCATTATTTTCCTAATACAGATGACATTTGACTACTTGTCTTTTGAGATAACTGAAAAAATTTAAAATTGTATCTGCCCATGTAAAGTCTACAAGCAAAAATTGTTAAACTCACTGGTGTGGCAGGATGACGGCCAACAGAAGATGAGCGTTGCGCGAACAAAGGAGCGAGGCTTCTGAAAGTGCTTGCCAGCACCGCAGTCTTGAAGGCAGGCGTGATGGTCATACCAACATTAGAGCTTCCGTTGCGGCTCCTCAGCGTTCCAGACAGCGATTTGCCAGGAGATTTTGCTCTCACGGGAGATTTAACTCGGAAACTTGCAGATTCATTAGACTTTCTTCGCCCAGGAGATCTGCTTCTTCTCCCGGCACCAGGAGACTTAGCTCTGGCTGGTCGGGTCATTGTGAGTGGAGGGCTTTGAGCTCGTGAAGGACTAAGAGGTCTACAAGATGGACTAAGCGCCCGTGAGTGGCTGGTAGTGGTTCTGTCAGTGACTGAGGTGATGGTGGCCTCAGCGGTCTGGTATGTGTGAACAGCCTGACCGCTGCCTGCAGCACTGGAACGTAGCGTGCTTGTGTGGGAAGGAGGTGGTGCAGGAGACGAAGGTTTCTTGGATTTAGACGATGATGCATCGCTGGTTGCATCGTTAGCAGCAGGAGGGGTGATGTCCGTCCTGCTGCGGCCCGAGTTTCCTAAATGCACGCAAGACACGCACCTCTTGCTCTCCTGGTTGATCACCAGCAGCCTGCACATCAGAAGGCTCCTCGATGCACTCTTTATTCAAGATGGAAAGTAATATATGATGGAATTTTGCACTAAGCTCGCCGATAACTGAAAATTTATAATAACTAAAAAATTTCTCAGTTCTAGTTAGGAACTGATGCATTCCCTCAAAAAAAGGAACCCTAAAAAAATTATTAATTAGGAACTGATGCATTTAGAATCGTTTAATCTAAAAAAAGAATACTTGAACCAATTCAAGCGGTACAATTGATTTCATGCTAATTCGCTAATACCGGTATGTATGTTTCATTTTTAGCTAATAGGAATTATCCGGAATAAATTAAGATAGACTAGGTAAATGGCGCGTGGGATGAGCTCAGGTCACATCAAGTAAAAACCTCTAAATGATGGAATCATTGGAATTATCAACCTTAATATTAAACCATATAGGTGAAATTTCAGTAATAATATCAGAACATCAGTATAATATCAGTAATCTGACTAAGAAAAGTTGAAGACTAGAAATTTCTTTTTATCCATGATACCGTACTTAGAATAATAAGATAGGCTGTAAAAAAAGTACATCGAAGCTAAAAGTTGGGCAAGACTATCCAATGGGGCTCTGAGTACTTTCCGACTTTCATGATCAACTTCAAAATCTGACTGGAATACGTTTCAACATTGAGAAATGTTAAAAATTACTTCGATGGCTACATCATTGCAAGCTTACTTGATGGCAAGAAATGACGTGGGACGTTTTAAGCAATGTAACTGCTAAAGTATATTTGATTACACATTATGCTGCTTAAGCATATGTAATTACACATTACACTGCTAAAGTATATTTAATTACTACACATAAACAACTATGCGTATTAGTCTGACCCCAAGACGGCCTTATCAAGAGTCTGCTTGACAGCTGCAGTGATGTTGTAGGGCTGCGTGGCAGCCAGCGTCTCTATGCCAGCATAATACGGACTCCAGAAGAGGGCAGCAGAGCGCAGCACGTGAGCAAGAGATGGCGTGGGGCCCGCCAGCGATGCGCACCACACCATGCTCGTCAACTTCACTCCCAGTAGACGGAAAGGAACCTGGCCACGGTGAACTTGTGTTAATAATAATACTATTCAACTAGAAAAATCACGTTTAGTGGCTCAAATCTGAATTTTAAAGCTCTGAACTTACAGCATCTATGCACAGAGAAAACTGAACCGGAACTATTCACCCATTCAAGGATAATGGCAAAGTACACCACAAGGATCTGTAGGATATACAAAATGTTTTACACAATGTAAACATGCAACTAATAATACGAATTTCCGGCATGATGAGAAACATGTTCCCTATACCTTAGGACTTTTATTGGGGAGATAGACAGGCACATCTCTGGCAGTGTTGGGAGCGGCCGTGGTGAGCAGCAGCAACGGCAGCAGTACGAGCTCTGAGCTCGAGAGGGACCAATAGGATCTAGAGCCCGCCAGCACCCGGCCACAGCTGCTCAGTAGACATGCGTAGCTGCTGCTGCACTCCACTTCACTCCATTTCTGCACCTCGTTCTGTTAGAGTAAAGCTTCAATTTCCAGTATTAGAACTTAAAAATTCTATGATCGGTAAATAACTGAATGAACTAAGAAAAATAATAATAAATTATGAGGTGAAATGGTATTTCTTACACAAAATTTGGTCAAATTGTTATGCAAAAAATAAAACCACTGCACAAGTGGATATGTTCTATTACACATGAAACCTAAATGCTTCAGCAAACTAATAAAAAGTTTCTTAACCATATATTCCTTGATGAGAGGAAGGATTTACCTGGAGATTATAATTGTCAGGAGGTAGGACGGTGTCAGCACACAAGACGAGGTGCGAGAATAGAGGTCCAGGCCCCATGCTCTGGGCGCCTCTCCAGTTGGTTTCTGATATACACCGCTCCAGCAGCACGTCCAGAAGTGGGTTGCACACCTGCAACATTACTGTACTTAACTTTGGTCTATAGATTTCAAAATTTTCACCCAAGTGCATTGGATTAAAATTAAGCAATCAAGTTTCTCAGAAAGACTACCATCAAAAGTTATTTTACATCTTAAAAACAATATTATGTAATCATTTCATGTCACAGTTCTTTATTGATAAAAGTAAAATTAAAAGCTGAACTTGATACTTGGTAGACCTGGTAGAATGAGAATGGTGATCATTCAATGAGCCTCACAAATCAAGATAAAAATAAATCATCTTATTACAAATACAAGAAAGATTTTAGTGAAATATCAACAATTAAAGATCTATAAATAAGTCCATGCTGCAAAGGAATGAGATTACTACTTCTATTTCATCAACATCATAGCTTGCTGACAAGGGAACCACCTTCATATCTTTCTTGAGCCTCTCAATACTGGTAATGTTGACAAGAGCATCAATGCTCAGCAGCAGCACAAGGGAGTCAAAGAGTAGGTCCAAGAAACGTTCATCTGGCCTTCCTCCCAGGAGGCACTGAGACTGAAGAATAGTTTTGCTGGTCCTTTTTTCTGGTGCAATGCTGGAAGTTTCTTCTCCATGAAGAAGCATCAGGCGAATGCTATAAGGAAAAAATTTTAAACCATTAAAATTGATGAAACAATAATTGAAATTATTGATATAGCTTGTTTTCTTGTTCTTAAAAACTTATTCTGAAAGTATTAAAAAATTCTTATGTACAAGTTTCAGGTTTCTGGTTCTTGTTCATAAATAAGCACAAGCTTTCACACATATATATACAGATTAGGTTAAAATACAAAGAAACAACTGTGTTAGACTAATGATAAACTTGTAGAGCAAATGAAGCCAACCTGTCATGGTAGGTTTTCCACGTGATGGCTGAGAAAGGTGTTTTTGTTTCAAGAATTTGAGTTCCTTGAGACTCCCCAAACATGTAGACTCCATTGAGGGAACCAACAACATTAAAAGGTGGCTGAAAAAAATTGTAAGGTTTTTTTCATTTAATTTCCACTCAGTTGCCTGAATTTGGAGGCCAAGTATTTAAATTCTCATAAAAATTATGAAATAAAACTAGTAGCATAATAGAGTATGATGGAAAATAATTTCCTAGTATATAACAAGTATTACAAATTTGTGCTAAAGAAACATCATTCATAAGTCACTTAAACAAGGAAAATTAGGTTATAGGACATAAAGAGTTACTTACAGGCTTGCCAGCACCCCGATGCCGAATGATCAAAGGCACACCGCTTGATGCAGCAATGCACACAAGCGTGATGGAACTCATGGTAATAATCACATATTAAAAACTAAGAGCAGAAATACTTTTAAGTATTTTTTTCATTCAAAGTCAACCAACTTTGAGCTCATCAGGGACAATATTTTAGGAGTTTACATTGACTTGCTAATTGAAGAAAGTAGGAGGGAAGTTTAATTCCTCTGGTAATGGATATAAGTAATAATGAAAATGGATCTTTACGAGGGTTGGCGATTTTTTTGATTTTTTTTAAAAAATCAAAAATCAATGATTTTTTATATTTTTTCATGATTTTTTTGATTTATTTGATTTTTTTATTTTTTCATCTTTTTTGTCTTTTTTGAGGTGTTATTTTTTATGTTGCAATTAGCCTACTAACAATGAAAAAAATCGGTTTTCCGATGCCGACCGCCAAAAATGGATTTCAGATTCGTAATCTACACCCCAAAAAACATATAATTAAAAAAAAAAACACCCTTTTTTTTGGATGTAGTTAATCTGCAATAATACCAAACAAACAAACAAATAGAAATTTAAAAGCAAAGAAAACTCCATAAAAGTTCAATATATCTATATTGAAAACATTTCAGAGACCAGCTACAAGGAAACAAATACTATTGGCAGTAATTATAATTTGTATTGCAAGTTGCAACCATAGCTCAGTCATTGAATGAAAGAAAGTAGAGTATGGCCTATGGGCAATTTGGGCATCAGTGCATGTAGGATTAGGTCGGATATAGGTCCTACTGATATAGTAGGGCTAGGGCATGTTTTCTTTTTTTTTTTTTTTTTGAGGTAGGTACTGGCGTACTGCGTACTGATACTCACTCTCAGTAGTAGTGTGTTAGTACTAGTACTACTGTACTAGTACTGAACTGAAGTCAGTGAACACTGAACAGTGAACTAAGTTAAATTAGTTAATAAATTCCTTAAAAAAAGGGACAAGTTAATAAATTTCTTGACCTCAAAACACTGTATATATCAACTTAACTTAGTTAACTATAGTCTATGACTCTATAGGGTTTGCCCGGTTTGGTAAATAGTAAATTAAATACGAGTTCAATTCGTTGGTTCAAGTCTTAATTATCTTTCATTCAGTATTGTTTCTACTTTCTATCTCTGCAACTGCAAGAATGAGGTAATAGGTATAACCGTATAAGGCAATAAAGGCATTGTCTCTCACTCTCGAGGTCGACGGCCGTAACTTGTTCACTGTCTAACTGTCTGTCTTGTCAGAAATCTCTCACGACACACGACTCTGGACTCACGAGGTCAGAAGGCAAATGATTGCGAGGTCCAGACTTGTGCGCTTCGCGATCTACAATAGGTATAGCTAGGTAGACGACCAGTTTTCGTGAGCCGTGAGGTGAGTAGCAATCGCTCGCATAATGATAAGTGCTGGACTCATCTGGGATTCTGGGGCAATTATCGCCGCACATGAACTCACGCAAACGATACTGACAAGTGAGAACTGACAGTACGACACTACCGACTACGGAGCAGATTGTTGCGTTACGTTGCTGCGGAGCTGATTCACGTTTTGGCTTCAAATTGGAAGTACTTCAAAAATTGTTGGTTTTGCCAATTTTGCCATTTTTAGTTCATGCAAAAGATCCCGAAACTTTTTATTGATACAAAAAGTGGAATACTAAATCGACATTAGAAGTATATTGTTTTCTTACTGGACTGCTTAAAGCCATAGCACCGCAAATTCACTGCCTCTGTCTAAGCCAAACTTGTCTTCATGTATGTACAATCTCAACATGGCCTAACCTTACCTCCAGTCTCCACCATGCTACAGTCAACGGGCTGTCGCATTGGAAACTGCAATGTTTCTCGGTGTCTGGTTCTGGGTGTTGAAACATGAAGATGGGACCTATAACCTATCTTTCCCTGCTGTAATTTTAAAATTTGTTAGGTCATCTGTGTAAATATTTTTGCTTTACAACTATTTTTATATATAAGACTAGCACATATTAAATGATTGTGTAAAAGCAGCATCACTTATGTTAGGTATCATAACATTCATACTCTAGATCACATCTGCCGCCTACGGCCGAGTCAACCGTACATTTGTCCGAGACGTGCCAGTCAACCCCAGTGCTCAACATGCCGGTGCCGGCTCACTCTTGATCAGCTATGATTTTGTGAATATCAGATACCAGAGGCGACAGCTGAGAGTAGCCAATGAAGAGCTTTTCATTGGCTGTTCTCCTCAGCTATCGCCTCATCGCCGCCAGCTGAAGTCTGCTTACACTCGCCTCTCGTTACATTCTTCCTACCCTCACTCACAGCCCCTAAGTTTCCCGCTGACCTCCAGTATCTCCAGACCATCGACCATCGACATGTTTAACAACCTCTAATGCATCCTGAAGACTGCTAAATGGAGGTGTCTATATTTCAACCGGTGACATGCCTCATCTTAACTAATTTTTGGATTTCTTTCGTTAACATAACATAACATAGTGATGTCGGCGCTGAAGTGTAGGCCTGATGTGGCCTGTCGCCGATTCTTTTCCTTTTCGTGCCTTGTTCACAGAAGATCTAATATCGTGTTATTTGCCCGGATTGTCAAATGCTTTGGCAAAATCGAGGTACAATGCATCCACTGGCTCCCTTTCGTCCAGCAGGCGAGTCCAATCGTTCAACGTAGATAATAAGTTAGTGGTGCAGGATCTGCCGGCGTTGTGCTCCATTCATTGGAACTGTGATAGATGAGATCTAGGAACAATGCAAGAGTGTCTTTGTCAGTTATCCTTTCTGCCATACCTTAAGTCCGCGTGTTAACCTGCTCATTTATCAACTCGATTAATGTGTTCTCCAATAACCACATTTAGATAAGCAGCCACCTCACGTCACGCGATTGCTACATTGCCGCTTCGCCACTTAACTCCACCCAAACGCCTTACCCTTATTGCCTTATGGATGTCACTCAGCTCTGAGCTCTCAGCTGAAGAGCCTGTAGGCTGAAGCTGGATAAGTTGGCAGCTTTGGCTCTTCTGCACATTGCACAACCCACACAAGGTATCCATGAACGACATGACCAATTAACCAATTTCATAGTTTTTTTGAACACTTTAGACTAATGAGTTTAGCACAATCCTGTTTCATCCAGACCGTCCAGAGGAAAGCAAAAGGACAAACTACAGGACAAATATCAAATGGTGTTGGTTGAAGAAGTAAAGAGTGTTGAAACTTAGACACTTTTTCTCCAATTTTTTAGTAGTAAAGATCCATTTTCATCATTACTCATATCCATTACCAGAGGAATTGAACTTCCCTACTACTTTCTTCAATTAACAAATCTATGTAAACTCCTAAAAATTTGTCCCTGATGAGCTCAAAGTTGACTTTGAATGAAATAACTAATAAACTGATAAATTGATAAAAAAAAAATAAACTAATAATCTAATAAACTAATAAACTGATAAACTGTTTAACTAATAAACTGATAAACTAATAAACTAATAAACCAATAAAGTAATAAACTAATAAACTAACAAACTAATAAACTAGTGAACTAATAAACTAACAAACTAATAAACTAATAGACTTATAAACTAATAAACTAGTAATAAAATAGTAAACTAATGAAATAATATAATAAACTAATAAACTTATAAACTGATAAACTAATAACCTAATAAACTTATAAACTAATTAATTAATAAATTAATAAACTAATAAACAGTTAACAGTTTACAGTTAACAGCTAACAGGTAACAGTTAACAGTTATCAGTCAACAGTTAACAGTAAACAATAACAGTTAACAGTAAGCAGTTAACAGTGTTAACAGTAAACAGTTAACAGTAAACAGTTAACAGTGTTAACAGTTAACAGTTACCAGTTAATAGTTAACAGTTAACAGTTATCAGTTAACAGTTAGCAGTTAACTGATAACAGTTAATACGTTTGAAACTTCAGTGGTGAACTGGAAAGCTGTGTTTTCACTATCGATTCTTTGTAACTAGCTTTTTAATAAGTTCGTGGCCAGCGTGCAACCTTAGGCGGCCATCCGTTGAAGCTAAGGTAGTGAACGTCCGGTCACACCAGTGTTGACAGTTAAAAGGTAACAGTGTTAAAAAAAACAATATTCACAATGATGTCAGCAAAATGTATGGGTGAAATGTAAACAGGGTCGATTTTTCTCAAATCGTAGCCGAATTGATCTGTTGCACTACAGACATGGGGAAATTTACATTAAATATTTGTACACACTTGGAAAAAATCCCGTATAGTAGTTATCATTTTCAAAAACTTCTAATGGATATTTAACGAATGATTCTCTTAAGTAGATATTGAATATCAGGATTCATGTCGAATTTCACATCATCATGGTCAACGTACACAGGAATATACTTTTTCTTCTTTAAACCTCTTCAGGCCAAATTTATCACCGTTCAGAATCTGACTTGAAAACGTTCCGATGAATGAGAATGGTAGAGGTGGTAACGTACGAAAATTGTTATTAAAATATTAGAAGCGTGCGTTAAAAACACATCAAACGCTCTTAAACATTTGCTCCTAAAAAACGATTTTTATTAGTCGAGTAAAGCCTAAATTAAAGAGTAAATTAAGCTCAATATGCGGATTGCTCATTAGTAATGAACTAAAAGATCGTCTGTCATCTCATAGACTGGCTTGCCAACGGCGCATCGCCCATCGATATGACTTGTTATGTTACCCATCAACCAATAAGATGTATTCTCCGGAATTATTTGTTATATTCTCAGTAATTGCTGACATAACCCATCAGGTGTATCAATTTAGTTAAAAAATGTCCGCGTTATTATATGTAAGCGAAACGTTACTATGTGGTTGCAAATGGCGTAGTCTCCCTGGTAAAGCACCCTTCTCACCGTGCAGCTCAAGAAGACTTAATATGTTTCACTGATTCCGCGCCGCAACACGTGCATGAGCTGGAAAACGATATGATCCCGTGGAAACATCATACGGAATTCTCATTCAAATTTTATCGTTTACTTATTCATTGTTTGTTTTACTTATTAATTGTTTGTATTACCAAGCGTGTACAAATATTTGATGTAAATTTCCTCATATCTGGAGTGCAACAAATCAATTCGGCTCCGATTTAAAAAAGTATTGCACTACTGTTCCCATTTCACCCAAACATTTCGTCCACATCATTGTGAATATTGCCTCCTTTTACTTTCTTTTTCTATCCACTTTGTACGCATGCATCGGTCTTGTTCAACCTTTTACATTGCATGTGCATTAGTGCCTGGTGATAACTTATTTAGTTACTCCTCGAAAAAGTGATGGATGAAATTCATAAGGAAGTGTTCAGTATTTATGGTTATTCGTACGCATCACTGCAATCGCGTAACGTAGATCTGGTTTTTGAATATTTCTATATTTTTGAACGCTGGCTAAGAGATTGCAATTGATTGCATCTCGAAGCGGCGTATCTATGAAGTAAACTCAAGTATTTTTATGAATTTAATCAATATGTTCATTCTGCAGGCAAAAGACTTGTAACGCAAATCACACTTCACTTTCACTCGAAAACTGCCCAAATTTCATAAGAAAAGTAAACGTATATATGTTTCAGATTATTTATTTGCATTGAATTAAATTCTCGACAAACTAACTAAACGCTCCGTTCTTTGGAAATTGAAATATGCCCCATAAGATGACCTAAAAATTTTGAAATCCATTGTACAGAAGAATTACCCTCAATATGATGTGTAGTATTGGAATAATTATTCCATGAAAAAACTAATTTTAGAAGTATTGATAGTGAAGTTCCACCTCGAAATCGTGTAAATGAAATTGAGATCTATTCCATCGATCGCACATGACCCGCACATGTTTCCTGTACAATCACCATGCCATTTATTTCAATTAATTTATACAATGGTTATGCCTATTATTTGAGGGCTGTAATCAGTGAGATTTAGTCCCTTCAAATGTCTGCAAATTTGTTTGGCGCTATAAAAAGAGCTAGAAATTGCTGTTGAATACAAATTTTCTAGAAACTTGTTAAAAAGTTAATTCGAGCTGTAACTAAACTAAATATATATAAAAAAAAACTTGAATGAGAATACATACGAGTTAATCGTCTAAGAAAAAATCAATAACGACCATGTCTCGGATGATAACGAAAAATTATAGGATTGAATGATTTAATATCAGACAATTATTTCAATGGGTGAACCCTATAATTTTATACATCGGCGATGTTGTCTCTCAACCCTGACATTCTAGGATGCTTGAAATGCACTAATTACGATAAATTAAATCAGTTCTGATAGCATATTTCAGGTAAAGAAGTCGGCAAATGATGAACATATTAGCGATGATGGACAGGACTGTCCACCATTCCATCAAGCACATCGGGCTGCCAGCATCTCTCTGACCACCAATCGGTGAACGAGCCATCATCACCAAACCCTGCAGCGTGCAAACTTTCGTCTCTGTCTGCGTCTCTGTCTGCGTACTGACGCCGTCTCTGTCTGCGTACCGACGCCGTCTATGTCTGCGTACTGACGCCGTCTCTGTCTGCGTCTCTGTCTGCCTACCGACGCCGTCTCTGTCTGCGTACCAACGCCGTCTCTGTCTGCGTCTCTGTCTCTGTCTGCGTCTCTGTCTGCCTACCGACGCCGTCTCTGTCTGCGTACCGACGCCGTCTCCGTCTGCGTACTGACGCCGTCTCTGTCTGCGTCTCTGTCTCTGTCTGCGTCTCTGTCTGCCTACCGACGCCGTCTCTGTCTGCGTACCGACGCCGTCTCTACGAAAAGGAAAAGAATCGGCGACAGGCCACATCAGGCCTACACTTCAGCGCCGACATCACTATGTTATGTTATGTTATGTTAAGTGTCTTCACGCAGCTTCGAGATCTCGCCAAGCCAAGCCTCGTCTCCACAACCGGCCTCATCTTCAAATTCCATCGGGATCATCACCTTCGAGCAGGTCACGTGAGCTTAACAAAAGTAAATTCATATTATCAATTGCTGTTGTGTTTATTTTAACCCGACCAATTTTATCTTGCCGCACCTATAGTTTCTATCTGATTTTAGTGAATTTTACAAGTTGCCTTGGACTTCAAATCCACTGATTCATTGGAGTCAAACGTAGTAAATAGGGGCAAAGTCTCCACAACCTGACGCGATACGTTTGCGGTCCTTCGCTCTCAAGGACGCTTCGGTGTCCTTGTCCCCTTTGAATACTGATGCTAATTGTGTAATTTATTCTTTACATTATAAAAGTTGAAGAATCACCTCATTGTTAACAATCGCACTGGTCTTGATCAGCTCTGATATAGAGTCATATAATTAAATGTGGTCGGAACTGATCCACAAATCTTCGCACCTATAGTATGTTGCTTAGATACTTTTGAATATTTTAATTTAATTTCCATTATGCGATTATTATCTTATTTGCTGAAAAATAGACCAATATTACGTATTTTGGATTTCTTTTGCACGACCTATTCTATTTTTCTGCATCGTTCAATTTTTAGCATGCGGGTTCAGCTTTTGAAAATCAAATGGCAACCCCAGTGAGTTTTAGCAAGTGATATTGCAAGCAAATGATCCATCGTCTCTGTTAACAGTACGAATAACTTGACCTCCGTCAAAATAACCGAGACATGACCGCCTTAATCCTTTCACTTAATAATAATAATAACAATAATAATAATAGCGGTTTCAGCGTTTATTAGGCCGTAGGCCTGTCGCCGATTCTTAACATCGCAGAATGTTCACAGCATTTTGCGGTCTCGAACTCGCAACTCACTGCTACAATTCTGCTGTGCTTAACCGCCCGNCAGCGAGGCGTCTGAAGGTAGCGAGGCGTCCTGAGGACAGCGAGGCGTCCTGAGGGTAGCGAGGCGTCCTGATGGAAGCGAGGCGTCTGAGGGCAGCGAGGCATCTGAGGGCAGCGAGGCGTCCTGAGGGCAGCGAGGCGTCTGAGGGCAGCGAGGCGTCTGAGGGCAGCGAGGCGATGAAAGAAACGATGGGCAGCAGAATTATTTACGTAGCCACAGTTGGCTTCCATGCAGGTAGCGAACAAAGAGTTACTTGCAGTAAATTCATAGCTGGAAATTCTCGGAGTCAATTTAATTTATGGGTTGTATTATGCTGCAATAGTATTAATGCATCATATTCCTGTAGCATTGCAATAATATTAACGCATCATATGCCTGCAGTATTGCAATACCTAGTATAAACGCATCGGCTTCCTGCAGTGTCGAGTCGGCGAAGAAAATAGTCAACTAATACATGAAATTTCACAACTATAAAAATTATTAATCTTAAAGATAGTTATAAGGTTGTTGAAACGAAAATCGTAGCATGCTCAGAAGATGATAAAATTGTAAAATGAGATTTTTTACGATTATTCTATTGTATATCATCATTAATACACATTACATTAGAAAATCGCTCATCTATATAGAAAATAAATAGTCCACGCCAACTGTTATGCTATAAAAAACAATACGAGTTTAAATTATTGTTAAAGTATACATTCAAGTAATGTGAGTCTTAAAGATAACATTTTCGGTGCAATGTAGCTTCGAATTTATGGAATAGGTGTGATCTTGTGAACGATGAAACCATGGGTGTGAACCATGGGTGTGAACCATGGTGTGAACAGCTGGCTATTTTTCTTACCCCAAACTTACTTTCGTCCCCAATTGGAATAAACATGAAGTAGTTCAATTAAGTTTATTGACGATCGCAATTTTTTTGTATTTATCTCGACAAAATTTCAAATACTGTGATAGATAACATAAATTCTAATCAAATTCTAGTTATACATCTGCATTGTCATTTCGTGTAATAGAAAAATTTTAAAACGTCAAAGCGCATAATCGAAAATGGTCAATATAAATCTCGAATATACATGATCTATAATAAATTCCTAATTTTTCAAATTACCAATTACAACTGATAATTTTTATATCCATTGGAAATTTAGGGTACTGTTATACGAGATGTTAACATAGGGTAAAGGAAAACGCTGATCGAGCCTCATTCGCGAGCTTTGTTGTCGAGCAGGATAAAGTCCTCTTGATCTGCTCTTTTTCACCGTCAAAATGCCTACGGCGTCAATTAAAACTGAAACCAATGGGGTTATAGAATCGAATGATCCTTTAGACAGAATTCAAAATGAATTGGCTGTTCGATTGAAAGACCTGGAACAGAAAAAAGTAAGTACCTTCAACACGTGCATGTTATGATGTGCATTATTGTTTACACGCCAATGGCAAATGAATCAACTCGCCGCGCCACAAAGAAAAGCTTTAAAGTTAGGTATCTGCTGTTCAGAGTAGGAAACCATACATTTGAAAGATCTCCTCAGTCACTTGGCAAAGAAGTAAGTTAATCATTTATGAGGTTATTTCACTTAAAAAAATTCTGCCAATGGCTGGGGCTGGCAGTGTGGAATTCTAGAGGGATATTAAATTGACCAGTACACATAGCATATTGGAAAGCAGGACCTGAAAGATTGGAAAGTCCAGGAACTTTCCACTTCCAGTTCATTTTATTATATACATTATAGTGATTATACATATCCTATCACTTTTCAACTGTGATTAACAGTTAACAGTGTTAACAGTTAACAGTTACCAGTTAATAGTTAACAGTTAACAGTTATCAGTTAACAGTTAGCAGTTAACTGATAACAGTTAACAGTGTTAACAGTTAACAGTTAACAGTGTTAACAGTTGACAGTTAACAATTAACAGTTAACAGTGTTAACAGTTGACAATTAACAGTTAACAGTTAGCAGTTAACAGTTAGCAGTTAACAGATAACAGTTAACAGTGTTAACTGTTAACAGTTAATAATTAACAGTTAACAGTTAACATTGTTAACAATTAACAGTGTTTACAGTTAACATTGTTTACAATTAACAGTGTTTACAGTTAACAGTGTTAACAGTTGGCAGTTAACAGTTAACAGAGAACAGTTAACAATGTTAATAGTTGACAGTTAACAGTTAACAACAAAGGGGAGCGTCTGGTCAAAATTTTTGTAATTTGGCTTTTCCGGTTTTTAATCTCGTCTTAAAGCTGACATTCTGCTCTATTCAACGGTACCAAAATCATTCCGGTAAGTTGATTTATGCGTTCACGACAGATCGCGAAAGGGTGGGGGGTGGTGGAGTTCTTTCACATTTAGGATAGGCGAAAATTCCCGGTTGCATACTTAAATAGCTAGTCCACATAGCTAGTCCACATACGATGTGCTTCAGTTACCCGCCTGAAGTTGTATGGGAGGGTTAATTGCGTGTCGTCGTTCACACCATCCTTGACAGAAATTGAGCTCCAGTATCGCCTAGTCTTGCATTCTTGCCACCTTGAACACTTATTTCGAGGCGCCCGGGACTTTGTCAGGCTCTACTGAACAATTAACTTATTGTCACTGCAAACCTATCTCCTCCTACAGTTTTGAAGCTACAGCAATGAGACATATACCATTCGATTCGCAATTGAATTATCTAGAGATTCGTCGTAGCTTTTTTCCAATTTCGTTATAATTTTGAAAATATTTTGAAAAAGGGGGGTAGAAAAAGGAGGAAATGAAAAAAATTTCGAAAATTTTGCGAAAAATACTCCCCCATCCTCGAAATTCGAAAAAAGCTACGACGAATCGATAGATATGGTCCTTACGCATCGAATGATATGCGTCTCGATGTTGTAGCTTCGAAATCCTAGGAGGAGATAGCTTTCTACGGTACCCCTTTTTCCGTTTTCTAAGAATTTCACGTTTTCTTTATTTTTTTTCGAAAAATTCACACGAACAAAAAAGTCTTAGAATTCTGTTTTACATATGAGTACCAAGTTTCAAAACGATCAGTTTGTAAACAAAAAAGTTTGTCCAGCACCCAGACGCTCCCCTTAACAGATAACAGTTAACAGTCAACAGTTAACAGTTAACAGTTAACAGTGTTAACAGTTAACAGTTAATAATTAACAGTTAACAGTTAACATTGTTAACAGTTAACATTGTTAACAGTTAACAGTTAACATTGTTAACAGTTAACAATTAACAGTGTTTACAGTCAACAGTTAACATTTAACAGTTAACAATGTTAACAGTTAACAGTTGACTGTTAACAGTTAACAGTGTTAATAGTTAACAGTTAACAGTGTTAACAGGTACCAGTGTGAACGAATGAGAATCGTTCACGGTCTTTTTAGGCCTTTTTACCAATTTCAACTTTATTTGAGCTAGGTAATATATTATTCTACATGTATGGGTTTTTTAGCGAGGCCGGTTAAGTAGCTTAGACTTCCGACCCTTTCAGGGAAGATTGGTTTCAGAGAGAGGTGACGAGGGCGATTCCTTTTATATGAGACGGTAGTTGTGTCCTGCTAGCCGATCGGTTAAGTTGCTGCTCTGACCTTCCTAGTGGTAGCTAGTAACTGCCGATCTGGCATGTAGCTTTTTGTCTAGCAGTGAGCCCTCTCCCTGACTGAGCTGATTAATTATTTGCCATGTGTCTGTGCTACTCGTTACTGTGACCTGAAATGTAGAGTGCCCATTTTAAAGTGCTTATTGGAATAAACGTTTGAAACTTCAGTGGTGAACTGGAAAGCTGTGTTTTCACTATCGATTCTTTGTAACTAGCTTTTTAATAAGTTCGTGGCCAGCGTGCAACCTTAGGCGGCCATCCGTTGAAGCTAAGGTAGTGAACGTCCGGTCACAACT
>NW_025934628.1:0-806 GCF_000764305.2 Hyalella azteca | reverse complement strand
AAAAACATTCCATTTATTGGAACCTAATACACACTAAAGGCAACAAGTTTATATACCAATTTGTCATTCATAGTACATTTATACTAAAACATGAATAACAATACCTCAATATAAATTAAAGACTGCCACTCAATATTTTTAAATATATGAAAAAATCGAAAAAATCGAAAAAATCAAAAAAATCATGATTTTTTATAAAAAAATCAAGTGATTTAATCACATGATTTAATCATTTTGATTTAATCATTGCCAACCCTGATCTTTACTACTAAAAAATTTGAGACAAAGTGTCTCAAGTTTTAACACTATTTACTTCTTCAACCAACACCATTTGTAATTGTCCAGTTTGTCCTTTTGCTTTTCTCTGGATGAAACAGGATTATGCTAAACTCATTAGTCTAAAGTGTTCAAAAATTGCAGACAAATAACTATGAAATTGGTTAATTCACTTAATTGGTCATGTTATTCCTGGATACCTTGTCTTGTGGCTTGTGCAATGTGCAGATGAGCCTGGTTTGAGCCAAAGGCCCAAGCTGCCAAACTTATCTAGCTTCAGGCTCTTCAGCTGAGAGCTGAGTGACATCCATAACTTATAAGGCATTAGGCAATAAGGGGATGGAGAAGGTTCTTGAGAATTGAGATATTTATCAATACAAATCAGAGAGTTATTCTGAGTTAAGCAAGCTACAAGCATAAATGAAGGATCTAAACAAACGGTATTATTGCAGATTAACTACATCCAAAAAAAAGGGTGTTTTTTTTAATTATATGTTTTTTGGGGTGTAGATTACGAATCTGAAATCCAT
>NW_025934627.1:0-281 GCF_000764305.2 Hyalella azteca | reverse complement strand
TGTACTTTCGTTAATGATAGACAGGACAATTTAATTATCCGGCAGTGCGGAACCCGGCGTGAAAGTTACGAGTTTTTATCGCAGCTGCGATAGTCACGAATAAATTCTAAAATACTATTGTAAATTTTTTACATTCAAACTAATTTTAAAAAATTAAGAAAACTTGAGAATTCGTCACCCGCATGTTAGGCAAAGGTGTAATGACATTATTCAAGACATAATTCAGGTCATTATTCACTATATATTCACTGAATATATTGCAACGTTTCCTTTTTTGTAAC
>NW_025934626.1:0-9133 GCF_000764305.2 Hyalella azteca | reverse complement strand
GTGACTCAGGGTGACTGCAGGGAGACTGCAGGGTGACTGCAGAGTGACTGCAGGGAGACTGCAGGGTGACTGTTGGTGATTAATTCCCCTATTGGCATCAAGGTGATTGCAGAAGCTGTCGTGAAATTTATCTTAACAATTAAGAACAAATGTCAGAACTAATCCAGCAGCAGCAGGCGCCCGATATTTTGGTGGCTATAGTTTGTAAATTCATCGCAGGAAGTGAGTTTCACTCCAACGATTGCATCAAGACATGGTGATATAAAACGTAAACTTAAATTTTACAAGAAAGATTTTAATTTTTATGATTGAATATTACATGAATTTTGTATCGGACGTGAAATTATGAGGAAAAATTATGGCAATTTACCATGAAAATATTCGATCTGTAGAAGCAATTTTAAGGATTGGCCTCTAAAAACAACATTATTCCGTATATGTGCCTTGCGCTTGGAATTTAACATATAGCAAATAATAAATAAAAATGCAGCAAATAAATGAATTAACAACTATTTTTTAACATGAAGCGAATAATGAATAACATGCAGCAAATAATAAATAAAAACGTAGCAAATAACTGAATTAACAACAATTTTTTTTAACATGAAGCGAATAAATGAAAACATGTACTCAATAAAGCAAAACACCTGTAAATTTGAATTTTTCTCTAGAGTACATTTATTTGAACCCTGCAACTTAATTTTACGCAAAAAAGGCAGCAGTAAACTGCAACCTTTGAGAAACTTACATTTTTCTTATAAATAAATTTATTTGAGCTCTTCATTTGGATTTTCACATAAATATTATTATATTAAAACTATTCAAAAACTTGTGCCTCAAGAGGAATAGATTGATGGCAGGCCTAGGGTCATAATTTTCTCTCAATTTACGTGACTTAATTAGGTTGGTCGAAGCACAGCCTACGCAGCTGCGACTGAATTATGTCGTTCATAAGACACTTGCTTACAGCTGCACACTCCTTACAGCTGCACACTCCTTACAGCTGCACACTTACAGCTGTACACTCCTCACAGCTGTACACTCCTCACAGCTGCACACTCCTTACTCTTTCGTTCATAAAACAACATGGCACTTGAATCTTTGCAAAAGGATATCAAATGTATTTAATTTGCCATTCTGTATAAGAAAGAACTACTTTACTAAAACTGAAGAAAATTTACCATAAAATAAATGGGAAAAGATCGGCCCACCAGCTGAGTTATCAGTTCAAAAATATTAGAAGTGTGTTGAAATTTTAACTCCTATAAATTCATCAACTTTTTCCTCCATTCCCTAAACACCTTCTCATTCATACACAGAAAGGAAAGAGCGAACTGAACTGAATTTTCTATCTGAAACTAATAAAGTTTTACACATATTTAAATCTGATAATTCAGTTAGTAAATACTAGACAAATACCAGAGGTTAATCAATTAGTTATCATTAATTTTTTCATATCTTCGTCACTATCATCATCATCATGATCATCATCACACTTGTTTTTTAAACTTTCTAAAAAAACAAGTATTCTCTTAACCATAACGGTGACTAAGTTACGGACTCATGAGCTAGTGTCAAATGACGATGAAACTACTTTGATAGCTTTTTGATTTCGTTGAAATAACGTAGATTACAAGTTGATTTCATGAAATAAAGTTTCATCGACGGTTAATCAACGTGTTGTGAACGTTTACTCAACGTTGAATCACATTGAATTAACGTTGAATCAACGTTAAATCAACGTTGAATAACGTTTAATCAACGTTTAATCACATTGAATTAACGTTGAATTAACGTTAAATCAACGTTGAATAACGTTTATTCAACATTTATTTCACGTTCAATTAACGTTTAATCAACGTTTAATCAACATTTAATCAACGGTTAATCAACAATTAATCAATGTTTGATCACCCTTTAATCACCGCTCGATCAACGTTTAATCAATGTTCAATCAACGTTTAATCAATCAACGTTTAATCAACATTTAATCAACGCTTAATCAACGTTTATTCAACATTTAAACAACGTTTAATCAACGTTTAAACAACGTTTAATCAACGTTTAATTAACGCTTAATCAACATTCAGTCGTCGTTTAATTAACGCTTAATCAACGTTCAGTCAACGTTTAATTAACGTTTAATTAACGTTTAATGTTAATTAACGCTTCTTCATTTAATCAACAATTAATCAACGTTTAATCAACGTTCAATCAACGTTTAATCAAAATTTAATCAACGTTATTTCAACGTCAGATAATGGTTCGCAGCGAGCAGGTTAGTGAGTGGTCGATCCATGGGACTTGATAGGATTCTCTCCCTCCGTCGTATTTCTGTCTTCGTTTACTGATCCTTGCTTTGCGTTGTAAGGCTTTTATAATCTATGATTCAGGGTTGTTAAGCTCCTTAAAAATCTTCAATAAACCCTTATATCGATTTTTTCAATATATAATCTATAGTTAGGACTGTTAGACCCCTCAATAATCGTCATGATGCCCTTGTATAAAATTTTTCAACATATAATCTATAATTGAAATTGGTTATAGGCATCTTAATGATGGCCATGAAGTGCTAGTATGAATTCACTGGTAAAATTCTCGATTATGTGGCCATAATTTGTATATAATTTCAGATAAAAATTCCATATGCAGTTTAAAAGTTATGGAAGGATTAGCGAGAAATTTGTGTTATTAAATCTTTTATTACCAGCCAGCATTGATCAAAAGTCTACTTCGCCACTCATTAGGCTGCCCAACGGTTTATGATTTATAAAAATAGTTATTTTGTGGAATAAAATGAAAAAATTGAAAATCAAAACGCGTTAAGATGTTTTCAAAATACCATGAAAGCAATATTTTTCTCGGCTCCCCTTTCAATCCTGACGGCTGCAAGCTCATCAATACGCAGCGCGATGTTTACGCCGTTTTTTCAATTTCATCTTCTGTACGCAATCAACTGCGTAACCAGCGCGCAAAATTCGACAACGAAGCACTCCTGGTAATTGCAGTGACTGTGTAGCTACAACTTCCCCCATTCATTTCCTCCCCATTCATTTTCAGGAACGATTCCACAGGACGTTTGGAACATCTGTGTCACCACACGGCCTGGAATGGCAGCAAGATTCCAGTCGAAATCTGGAACATGGAATTGCAGGACAGTTGTGGATTGCTGAGACGAGACGCAGCTTCCTTTCTAGGTCGGGATATGATACTCAGAGAAATGAGACTGAGTTTGTCCAAAAATCGATGCTCTTTTTGGACGTGTGTTGTTCATCCTGACCCAGTTAGGCAAGAAAAAAGGATTATCAATGCTATGTAAAAAAATATAACTCAGTACTCACTGCAATGAGTGACAGAGAGCGCATTTTCTCGTCGACGAAAACATGAAGTCACAGGCGGACAGACGGACGGACATGGCGAGCACAATAGTGCATTTTTTCCATAAATGAGAAAATGCGCTAAAATGTGGTATTTTTGGATCTATTTATTGCCTTGAATGCGATTTCTGATGAAATTTGAAGTGCATCGTTTTGTCACGGGGGTGAAGATGTTGAATATTTTCTGATTTCAAAATAGGTAAATGAAAATCAATTTCAGAAATAAAATCAGACGGCTTTATCTGAGACGGCGTCTGACGGCTTTATCTGAGACTGAGATAATCAAATTATATGAAGCCCATCTCTCGGGACATAATTTCTCTCACAGTACAATCATAGTTGAACAAACTTAACTCGGCTCGTAGTACAATAATATACAGTTTTATTAACTGCACGAAATACACTGTATACACAAACATCAATGCATGCTTTCCCTACAACTACAGAAATAAGTAGAACCACACGCTCTCTTATCATCCAGAAATAACTAGAAAAACTATGTATCATCGGTCCGTCATCGCCTAAATAACTAGAGATTCCTACAATTTATAGTCTAAACTTTTACCTTCCTCGAGGTAATAATCTTCTAGACCTACGGCATAGGCCTAACGCTAAAAACTTTAGGTCTGCTATTTTCTTCTTCTCTAGTCAACACGAGATAACTAGAATCCTATGGACCCCTCTTACCAAACCCTAGGAACCCCCTAGAACTGAACCCTAGTAAGCCGTGGCTCCTATGTCACTCATAAAAATGGATGGGTCGTCTTGTCCAAATAGTGACACATTTGTACTACTCATTCGTAATAGTGAAACATTGTAGCTACGTGTAGCAACGATGCGTCTCTTTTTCTCGGCCAAACTGGGTCATGAAGACCCACATAAAAGGAAATATACGTCGTTATTTAGACAAAGCCTCATTAATTTCTCTGGGTGTACAGTAGTCGGTGTGAAGATCTCAGAGTTCCGTGAGACAAAGACAGACTTAGCCAACGTCTTTGACGGGTTTTAAAAACTTACACGTCCCATGTCACAAATACGTCGGGATAACGCACACGTCACACGTCAAAGATACGTCAGGATAACGTACACGTCAAAGATACGTCGGGATAACGTACACGTCACAGATACATCAGGATAACGCACACGTAACCTCGTGCGCATCATAAATTCATGGACGATAAAAATCTAGAATTAATTAATTTAATTTTATTAAATTTAAACTTAGTTCGCAATTTATGGGAATTAAAATTTTTCATTTAATATAATATAAATGTATAAAAAATTATGAATTTCATTACATGAATAGTTCTCTCGTTAAAAGTTCATTATTAAAAAATATAAACAATTTGAATCTATTAAATTTCTTAAAAACTACATTTCGTTAAATGAAGGGCATAACGTCCACTTGTTACGTCCTGTACATTTCGTTGAATGAGAATATAAATATAATATTAAAATTTTTAATATAATTAATAAATAATATAATCGTATAGTAGCATTAATAAATTATTACTGCTGCGCAAAATTCTATAGTAAATATTTTTAGTATCTATCCTATCTAACGATACTATCTGTATAGTATCAATAGTAATTATTTTCTAATTATTTAATTTATTTGAAACTAACTGTAGAAGAAACCCTAATTCTTTAAGAGCACAGATACAAAAACTCAAAATATTACCCTGAAAAACCAACACAAAGTCGTTGCTGAAAAAAATAATAGGTAAGGGCCGTAATTTTTTTCCCTTCAGGCTCAGCAGGAACAAGAAAAATATTTCCATAACCATGAAAACAATGAGCTATGTTAGGGAGGACCTGTAGGATCGAAGAGCATATGTAGGATGCTGGGTATCCAGGATCGAAGATCCTTCGCTATCGATCCTGGATGATCGACAGCGCAGCTGCAGTTGTTATCTTGAGGCTACCGCTGATAAGATTACACGTCAGCGGCATGGAGGCGCTAATACTTTATTATTAAAGTCTTATTTAATGCACGGACTAATACGATAATGTATCAAAATGCATAATTTGTGTAATAAAAAATGTATAAATTTCAAGATCGATGAAAAATATAATGTGATTGTTCGCCGATTTTATTAAAATAATGCCAGCGAATATGGCAATATTTCAATAATATCGCCTATAATAATGACTGCCAATACTAATATGAACGTTTACCTTCAGGAAAAACCTCTCATCATAATACATAAAAAAAAAATGTTGAAAACTCAAGAAAATAATTTATTTAGGCAGTCAAATAATGACAGCTGTAAATCTTAACAATGAAGTATTCAGCATACAAAAAAAAATAGAATGTTGAAAACTTAAGAAAATCATTTATTTAAGCAGTCAAATAATGACAGCCGTAAATCTTAACAATGAAGTATTCAGCATACAAAAAAATAGAATGTTGAAAACCCAATAAAATAATTTATTTAAGCAGTCAAATAATGAGAGCCGTAAATCTAAACAATGAAGTATGCAGCAGGCAGTGAATGAATACATGACATTCATGCCAAGTGCGGACGATGAATGGTGTCTCATTATCAGCTAATCGACACCAGCGGCTCTGACGACTTCGTTAGCGGTGGTTTAGTGTGCACCTGGACTGCCTTTGCTTGAAAATTAACAAACCATTTCATTTCGCTAGCAAACTGTTTCATTATTTCAAAATTTAAAACAAGCTGTACAATTTCTATTGGATAGAATTTCTCTGAAAATATTTATTTCATATATGAAAAATCACTATTCATAATTGAATATAAGCCATTATATTGCTATGGTGTGTCATTTATTTGAGTTACTTTTTTCATTATTTTAAACGTGCTCTAATATTCACATGACTTAACATTGTTCTTAGTAACGTCCATTCGTTATTGTGCGTGAGCTCTTAACAATCTCGTTTCATTTAATTATACGAAAAAGTATCGACATTTCAATGGCCAGCATGTGAAATAAGAAATCGAGCGCCGTTTATTTCCATTCCAATATAACACAAGATGCCCGTGCCACACATTCCAATATAACACAAGATGCCCGTGCCACACATTCCAATACAACACATGATTCCCGTGCCCCACATTCCAATATAACACAAGATGCCCGTGCCACACATTCAAATTCTTCTTCCATGATTGACATTGTAAACAAAGATTTTACGATTATTTACTAACTACTTTCTATTATGAAAATTTTTTCGCCTGAATTATGAAATTGCCGTGAACATGACTCGATGTTTCCTCTTCCTCGAACAACTTGGAAGCTAGAAGTTATATGAATTAACATTTTGAATGAGAGGTGTTTTTGTGAGCTTATACAAAAGATATATATGTTTTGTGTATCGTCATCTTAAAAGTTCTATTTAATTATCTTGAACGAGACATAATTATAATTTTCTCCAATCACGTAGGAAAATGAAATGCGTATTCTTCGATCGGTGCAAAAACATATGCATTAGTGTCGTTGCGATTTCTGAATCGTATTTGCCCGTTGGTTTTAAATCGTGTCTCCGAAATAATGGCCCTGCTATAACTTTTTAAATGCTATCGTATATAATAAAACAAAAATACCAAACCACGATATAAGAAGTTTAGTATACCTGAAAGCTGTTCCGCAATGACGGTTTCCGTTCCCTTGTTGGGCGCTTCACAAAACAGAAAAATAAGCGAGTCAAATGTCCAAAATAGTGACACATTTTCTTACCAATACAACACGAGCATTGAGCGGGAGTAGCACCGACATGCCTTTTTCTCGTGCCAAACTGAGTCGGGATGACCCATACCCGTGCAAAAATTGCATCACACTTTAGACAATTCCTCAATATTTTCTCTAAAAGCACACCGGGAAATAGTCAGGCCGCTAAGGCCTATCTACCACAGCGTTGCATTTAGGTCCGGGCACCGCGGCTGGTCATTAAGATAACAGCGAGCGCTCTGTTGACAGCCGTACACCACAGAGCTCCCGTCGAATTATGTGCGGAACTGACGGAAGCTTCGTCAACCGGATGTGTTTAATTGACAATGGACATGTTTAATGGATATGTTTAATGGACAATGGACATGTTTAATGGATATGTTTAATGGACAATGGACATGTTTAATGGTCAATGGACAGGTGTAATGGTCAATGGACAGGTTTACGGACAATGGACATGTTTAATGGAGAATGGAAATGTTTAATGAACAATAATTGACATGTTTAATGGACAATTGACATGTTAAATGGATTATGGACTTGTTTAATGAACAATGGGCATGTTCAAAGAACAATGGACATGTTCAATGGACAATTCACATGTTTAATGGTCAATGGACATGTTTAATGGACATTTGACATGTTTAATGGATTACGGACATGTTTAATGAGAAATGGACATGTTTAATGAACAATTGACATCTTTAATGAATTAGGGACTTGTTTAATGAACAAATGGCATGTTCAAAGAACAATGGACATGTTCAATTCAAAAATGACATGTTTAATGGTAAATGGTCATGTTTATTGGACAATGGACATGTTTAATTTATAATAGATATGTATTCAATATATATAGATACATATATATAATATATGTATCCAATAGATATGAATCATATCCATTGTCTATAATAATAGACAATGAATATCAACCCTACCTGGGATTTTCGGCCGGATTATCAGCGGCCGTCCTATATAGGACTTCTCTGATTTGCGTAGGTTTTGTAATAGTGAACGAGGCTGGGCAACGGCGGGGGCTGAAGAAATGCTATTTGGGTTTCAACTTTTGAAGATTTATTTGAAATAAAATGTATTACCACTGTGCTTGCTTGGTTGACCCAATATTCACTCTAAATGATTGGACATTGAGGTTCATTTAGGTTCTTAAACATGAAAAAGTTCAAATTTTGAATAAATTTACTTTAGGCAATCCCAGCTTAATATGAATATTTGCGAACTGAAGCGCAGTAATGCGAACAAGTTTCGTAGTCCGCCGTAAATATCGACGAATCGTAGAATATTTTTTCGGTTGGATTAGTTGCAGATAAATTAATTGATGAAACAATCACAGATGAAGACAAAATAATTTTTTTAACATATTTAAAAAAACCGATTAAAGGATGAATTCTATGAAATGCAGTGAATATAATCCCTGAAGCATCCGAAATTATTTTATTGCGGAATTTTTACATTATTGTTTTATGTCACGTAATTTTATTGCAGTACGAAATTATTTAAGCATTACAATTCACATAATTTAAATTTTTTTCTTCAAATTACGATCGAATGACATAAACACGGTTTATCCTTCTTATAATATAATTATTGATTGATATAATTTTAAAAAAAATTAAAATACAATGTTATTACAACGTAAACATAACAATTAAAGAGGATTCTATAAAATATAAATAGATAAAATAAATTCCTTTTCTCCCATGAAATTGTCTTTATCCAGTCTCTAAAGACCTGCTCCAATATTTTTCCGCTTTCATGACTGTACACTGTATATTTTTTTACACTGTACAGTCTTGTACACTGTACAGTCTTGTACACTGTACAGTCATATATACTGTACAGTCTTGTACACAGTACAGTCTTGTACACTGTACAGTCATGTACACTGTACAGTCTTGTACACTGTACAGTCATGTACACTGTACAGTCATGTACACTGTACAGTCATGTACACTGTACAGTCTTGTACACTGTACAGTCTTGTACACAGTACAGTCTTGTACACTGTGCAGTCATGTACACAGTACAGTCTTGTACACTGT
>NW_025934625.1:0-548 GCF_000764305.2 Hyalella azteca | reverse complement strand
CATAAACTAGTCATGGTTCGGGGGTTTACTTGACTTCGTAAACGGTCACTGATAATCTTAAATGGCGTTACAGTTGTAGTCGCATCGCATTTAAGAATACTTGAATCCGTCAAGTTTCAGGTAATTTCTATTATAATCTTAATGTATCTTAATTTATTTCTATGACGATAAACTTGGTAAATATGCCGATAATTACTTTAATCTGTACATCTACTTCCTATGACAAAGTTTACTGCGAACCTGCAAATCAATCCGCAAAGAAGATCTTCCTCAATAACAATTTTTTACCGCTAGTAAGTAAGTCATAACTTGTAGGTCCGCATCTCGCCAGTTTAACACTAGCAAAGAAAAAAACGCTTTTACGGATCATAATCATCAAAGGCTAATTCTGTACCGACATGAAGCAAGCCATAACTTTTAGCTCTCCATGTTTGAAGGCTAATTATTTATCGTCATATTTAGCGTCTCTTTATATAGGTGCACAGTTTTAAATTTAATTAGTTAGGGCCTGGAATCAAGTTACTCTTTCAAGGGCTTGGAATCAAGTC
>NW_025934624.1:32097-68846 GCF_000764305.2 Hyalella azteca | reverse complement strand
GAAGCCCAGTCTGATACGGACCCATTAATACTGACACGTTGTCGCCTCCCTACTAGAAAATCTCTGATCCATTTGAGTACATTACTCTCAATTCACAAAGACTTTAATTTACGCAACAGCCGTTTCAACTTACAATTTAATTTTTAATTAAAGACTTCAATTTACGCAACTTGAACAGATTTGAACGAAATTTTGAATATACATTCCCAACTAGGTACCAAACGGTGATTTTTCAGCTTATATTTTTTTTCGATTTTACCTTCGTTTGCTTGTTTTTTTTTTTTCAGCGTCATTCTTGATTTCACACTTCCTTATATTCAGCCCGTATTGCCGGGTAATTTACTAATTTGTCATTTAAATTCGCGGCGATCAAGAAATTTCTACAGAACAGATTTCAACGAAACTTTGTATATAATTACTTAACCTCTCAACGGTGGGGTTTAGCACGTGACAATTTTTTTTATTTTGCTTTCGTTCGCGAGTTAACGGGGCAGGGTGGCCCAGTGGTTACAGTTCAGAGTACCAGGAATCCAGCATTGATGCTGAGAGGTGCGGGTTCGATCCCAGCTCTGTGCGCCAGTTTCTGGTCAGAATCGACAAGGAGGCCTGGCTGTTAATCAAAGCAAAATTGAAACAGTGAGTTGCGCGTTCGAGACCGCAACAAGCTGTGAATATTCTGCGATGTTAAGAATCGGCGATAGGCCAACGGCCTAATAAACGCTGAAACCGCTATATACAGATATAGGAGGAACGACCGGCTTTTCTAGAGCCGTATACCGTTATACGTATAGCCGTATAACTCGCAAGCGAAGGCAAAACGAAAAAATTTCAACGAGCTAAACAGCACCGTTGCTGAGGTTAGGTATTTAAATACTGAGTTTCGTTCAAATCTGTTCAACAGTTTTGAAAAAACAATTCTTGGTTACTACGAATTTAAACACGTTTGCTGTTTAGATCACGAATGAAGTTGAAATGAAAAAAAGAAAACTCGCGAACGAAGGCACAATCGAAAAAATTTTCCCGTGCTAAACATTACCGTTCGGTAGTTAGGATTGCAAATTTAAAATTCCGTTCGAATCTGTTCAGTAGTTTGGAAGGAATTACTTGATCAGTGAATTTCGGCCCGTATTGCAATATAATTATGGCAAAAACATACGATGGCAAAATTCAAACAATTTTCACGAGCTTAACATTATCGTTAACACGTTAGGTCTAATGAATACGTGTACTGAGTTTCATCGAGTTAAGTTCATTAGTTTGAGATATATTCCTTGATCATTGCATTTGTAAATTGGCCGTGAGACCGGCCGCGAGTCCGGCCGTTGATTTGTCCGAGACGTAGACCCAGGAGAGGTTAAAAAATCTAACTCAGTACTCACTGCAGTTAGTGATAGAGAGCGCATTTTCTCGTGCATAAATAAGTTTTCATTGCTATTAGTACAGTGCATTAGAGCTAGAGTTGTCGTATCTTTGATACAGGCATGCCCGCTTCTTAAAATCGACTAAACTTGAAGTCACGGATGGACGGACAGACGGACAGACAGACGGACATATGGCGAGCACAATAGTGAATTTTTTCTATAAAGAGAAAATGCACTAAAAATATAACTCAGTACTCACTGCAGTGAGTGACAGAGAGAGCATTTTCTCGTCGACGAAAACATGGGGTACGCAGACGTGCACCACCAAATTTGTGCACCAATCAGCCTTGAAAGGAACGCCTAGCATATTTCCGGATGACCACCAATCAGCCGCGGATTAAGCCAACCGTCGGTAACCAGCCCGTGATGGCGTCCCTTCATAAATGAGAAAATGCGCTAAAAACAGATCCATCGCTGGGAGTCATGTGCTGCACGTGTTGTGTACAAATCATCAAACAAACAAACGTTCGAACTTCTGATATCGACTTCGGACTACCGCCCTCTTCATCCTTACCGCCCCCCAAAAACTTTCCACCGCCCCTAGGAAGGCGATATCGCCCACTTTGGGAACCACTGCTCTAGTCGTAAAAGGTGATCCCATTATCCAATTTTACAAACCTCACTCGACGGCTTCTAACGACAAACGTACTGGCTCTGGCGGGCGCGAAAGAGAAGATATCGGCACCTTATACGTTATACTGTCCTCGTGTACTTTCAATATAGTTCGATTAAAAAAATATTAATAATTTGCTTCATATTTAGTCAAGCTAAATCCCCTTATTCTACTACACATCTACGATTTTCAATCCCCGCCAAAAATAAATATAAATGAAAATAACACAAGGTTTAGTACGACGGGACATACATTTATAAACAGTGACACGATGACAGGTTCATAAGTGCAGGCGTAGCTAGCAGCTCTTTACGGCGGTACAACAAAGTGTCGCCTACTGAAATGCAGCATTAATTAAAGATACTCGATCGCGACGTCAGCTCGGAAAGTATAGTGAGTCTGGATTTCACTGCGCGCTATGAGGCATGACATTTATTAATTAATTCTCATTTCACTCACAATTAATTGACATCTTACTAATTGAGAGAGTTTCCTGTGAAATATTGTTAATGGTTTAATAAAAATTATACGTGATTAATTTAATATTGTTAATTCACTTTCGTACTTTGAAGCTAAAAACATTGAAAATGATCAATTTATTGCAATAAAGTGTATTAAATGGACAGGCTAATACAGCACACAATTTTTTTTAGTCCCATACAGCCATACTAAATTTGCATTCAGTAACATTTCATCTTATTGTTAGATGCAGAGAAAGACTTTCATAAAATAGTTTTCAATCACACAGCAAACTACAATCTTCTGTCAAGAAGAAATCAGCTTTCGAATGACAAATAAGAAAAATGCAAAGTAAAATGCCAATATTATCGAGAGGAATAAAATGTGTCTATAATTTATTTCGATCGCCATTTAATTTACATTTTTTTGCGGTAATGATCCCGTGATTGAAATACACATGGTTTCTACCTAAATTTTGAAGCATAATAATTCCTCACTGTTTATGATCATACTTTGCCTGCCGATTAACCGAAATTGTTTTCTGCACATTAATCGTGCGTCTAAATATGGCTTTATTCCTGTAAAAATACGATATAGCTTTTGTGCCCTCTGCAGGTTCCGAAGAATTCGGTACGTTTTAGCGATGCGAAAAATTGCAGCCAAATGAGAATCGAAACGTGACTGTCTAGCGACGAACTCTGATCTGCTAGTGAGGGTAAGCCTTTGTTACGCTGCCGCTGCTCTTATTGCAGATACGCCGATAAAAAAAATAAGACTCGACGTCTCTTTGGTTGAGGGGAAACGTGTGATGAACGTCGCTTGAATTCGAGATGAACGGTGAGATGGCGGCAGGCGTACGCTGCAGTGCATGATCAGATGTCACTTGTGGCGCTTGCGGGGAAACAGGGTGATTGTGAGGTAGGAAGCGACGGGTGTTGAGGTTTGAAACCGATGATGAAAGGATAGGAAGCGACGGATGTTGAGATTTGAAACCGATGATGAAAGTATAGGAAGCGACGGATGTTGAGGTTTGAAACCGATGATGAAAGGATAGGAAGCGACGGATGTTGAGGTTTGAAACCGATGATGAAAGGATAAGAAGCGACGGATGTTAAGGTTTGAAACCGATGATGAAAGGATAGGAAGCGNATATGAAGCGATGGATGTTTAGGTTTGAAACCGATGATGAAAGGATAGTAGGCGACGGATGTTTAGGTTAGAAACCGATGACGGGATAGGAAGCGGCGGGTGTTGAGATGGGAAGTTGCTGATTTTGAGATGGAATGTGGTTGATGTTGAGATGGAAAGGTGCTGATATTTAGATAGGAAATTTCTGATGTTGAGATGGAAAGTGGCTGATTTTGAGATGGGAAGTGGCTGATGTTGAGATGGAAAGTAGTTGACGTTGAGATAGGTCTGATAGGAAGTGGCTGATCTTGAGATGGAAAGTGGCTGATGTTGAAATGGGAAGTAGTTAACGTTGAGATAGGAAGTGGCTGATGTTGAGATGGAAAGGAGCTGATGTAGAGATAGGAAGTTTCTGATGTTGAGATGAATAGTGACTGATGTTGAGATAGGAAGTGGCTGATGTTGAGATGGAAAGGAACTGATGTTGAGATGGGAAGTTGGCTGATGTTGAGCTAGTAATTGATCGATGCTGAGTGAAGAAGTAGCCATTATTGAGGAAGAATGTGACTGCTATTGAGATAGGAAGTGGCTGATGTTTAGGTAAGAAGTTGTGGATTTTGAGGTAAGGAGCTGCCGACAGTGAGTTTTGAACTATGAAGTGCATGGCAGGTTTTTTAGGTTGGAAATCCTTGGTATCAAGACAAGCTGATGAGGAGTGGTTGAAGTTGCGAAATGAATCTGCTAATATGAGATGAGAAGTGATTGATGTTGAGATAAAAATTGGCTGATGTTGTGGTAAGAAGGGGTTAGCGGTATAGTAAGTAACCTAGAGGCTAATGTGGCAAATGCTAAGTTTAGAAAAGCAGATGTCTGTGTATGAACTCGTTGATCTTGAGGTATAAAATGGCTTATGTTCAGTAGAAAGTTGCGAATATTCAGTTAAGCAGCGACTGATGTTGAGATGAGCCTTGATTATAATTTTACCTAGTATTTTATCGAATTTCGAGAAATTTAAAGCTCCGAGTATGAAGCTATGCAGGAGTATATGTTCAGTATTGAAATGCCTATAGCAACTTACGGACCAGGCAATAAGTCCAGCAGCATCTCAATCAATCGTCAGTTATGGAAAGATCGGGTTCCAAAGGCCGGATCCCTTGCGACTCAAGTCACGAAAAGCACAAGAATCGGCAACAGGCCATGGGCCTATTTCTTCGGTGCCGACACTTCTATTCTATTCTACATGACGATCCCTTGATGTGATAAAGATGGGAAAATGTCTGCTTATAACTCGACATAATTAAGCACATAAGTCTTGAACCATCGAAATGATGAGGAATCTGTTTCCCACGTTCCTGACATAGCGGGGCTGTGGCGGTGACTGACTTGATCTTGATGAGTGTGGAAGACGTGCTAATTTATAAGTGAGGAAACTGTAAAGTGACATCTGCATGTCTCTAGCAGATGCTGACCGGCAGCATCTGAAATGAACTACCGTGCAATGTATCATACTCTGCTGCCCATCATTCCATGATGCCCACGCCTCCCGCAGCCACCTAACCTACTCTGATGCTCATGCCCCACCGTTGCCATCCTTCCTTCCTTCCTGCTCATGCCCCCCGTAGCCAAGCTCTCGTGCTCCAGCAGTCTGCCAGTGCCGCTCTTGGTGGATGGTGTGCGCGTGTCGTACCTCCTGAACCACTGGCCTGCATTTGTGCATCAGCGCCCACGAACTTTTCTTCATCCTTCGATTCGATGCTGTAGTTGCCAGAACACTAGGCAGCCACAGCTCCTAGTGCTTGTTCCTAGGTATGTCAGCCTTTCACTTGCTCTTGGATGACTTGACATTTACCTAGGAAATTCGCTATATGTTTTAGGAAAACGCGACTGACTTCTGGATGCTCGCTCGTCTCTTCAGCAGCTTCGGTTGCCAAAGGCTCGCCTTTGAAGATTCTTTTAGTCTCGTAACATTTATGTTCAATTTGTCTTGGTTATTGTGCAAAGCCTTGGTTTCAGTTTTGACATCTTGTAAAATTCATGATCGTTCATGCAATTGATTTTATGCCGTGATCAACGAAGGATGCTTCACTGCTCTGCGAAGAGAGTGTTTATCACGGGAGAACGGATCAATACGGGCACAAGTGGTGAAGTTCTTGATGGTCAACCCTGTCATTTGGGCTTCTAAAGATTATCTTATGCGTTTTACCAGCTTCTTTCAAGCACCAATATCGACGAAATAACTTCCACTTGACGCAGTAGGGGTTCTCTCTAAATCAATGTTGATCTTAAACACAACCATTAAGAGCTCGATTTACCAACACCTTTTCGAGTTCGTCGGACTTCTTCATAGTCTGACTCTCAGGCTCTCATCGTGCCACCACCAGTCAGTGATGCTGGAGTGAACCCAAATGCTGATATGCCTTTCTGCATATGCCGTCATCGTGATACATAAGATTAAAGTAATAATTTTCATAATGATACTGCTTTCGACCACCGTAATACTTTTAATAATAATACTGCTTACGCATAGTTACGGTCACCGTAATACTTCTCTTAATAATACTGCTTACGACCACCGCAATACTTACTACAATAATACTGCTTACGATCATCGTAATCCATTCCCAATAATACTTTTTACGACCACCGCAATACTTTCTACAATAATACTGCTTACGATCATCGTAATACTTACTGCAATTATACTGCTTACGACCACCGCAATACTTTCTAAAATAATACTGCTTACGATCATCGTTATCCATTCCCAATAATAATTTTTACGACCACTGTAATACTTTCTGCTATTATACTGCTTAGTGCTAACGAACTCCGCAATACTTTCTGTTATTATACTTCTTACGGCTAATGCAATACTTTCTGCAATATCACCACCAGCCAGTGATGCTGGGGTGAACCAAATGCTGATATGCCTTTCTGCAAATGCCGTCATCGTGATACATAAGATCAAATTAATAATTTTCATAATGATACTGCCTTCGATCACCGTAATACTTTTAATAACAATACTGCTTACGCATAGTTACGGTCGCCGTAATACTTCTCTTAATAATATTGCTTACGACCACCGCAATACTCTACAATAATACTGCCTACGACTACCGCAATACTCTCTACAATAATACTGCTTACGACCACTGCAATACTCTCTGAAATTATACTGCATGCTTATGACCACCGCAAAACTTTCTACAATGATACTGCTTATGATCATCGTAATACTTACTGCAATTATACTGCTTACGACCACCGCAATATTTTCTACAATAATACTGCTTCCGATCTTCGTAATACTTACTGCAATTATACTGCTGACGACCACCGCAATATTTTTTACAATAATACTGCTTACGATCATCGTAATCCATTCCCAATAATAATTTTTACGACCACCGCAATACTTTCTGCTATTATACTGCTTAGTGCTAACGAACTCCGCAATACCGCAATACTTTCTGTTATTATACTTCTTACGGCTAATGCAATACTTTCTGCAATAATGCTGCTTACGACCACCGCAATACTTTCTGCAGTAATATTGCTTACGATCACCGTGATACTTATGATCATAATAATACTTACATCATCACAATGTTCACGATCTAAGTAATACTAATGATCACCGTATTACTAACGATAATTGGGCTCAATAATCCTAAAATATTTGCCCAACCCTAATACCTACCTGCAATGATACCCACTGTAACCCTACTACTCATTTTGCTAAACCTTGTAACCCTACCCAGTTTCTCAGTTAGTCTAACTCCATTACCCAATTTACAAGAATTGAAATCCATTAGATTATAAATAATGCATCTTCGACAACAAAAACCCATGGTATAAATGCTTTAACCTACAACAAATTCATTTTTACTTCGGTGAAGGCATTAAACCTTTGGTGGAAAAAGGTACAAGCGTCTAAAAACGTACTATTTGCAAGGAAACTTTAATTTTGCCAAAAAATAGACCATGAATTATTTCCGTTGGTTACAGGACCAACAATTCCATTTTTCTTTCACCCCACCCCTTCAGGAGGATAGGATTTATGCTCTATGGACATCGTTATTTTTTTATTTATACGGGAACCATATTGTCAATTAACCAAACAGACATTAATTCTAACCACTCTTGCCTGGTGTCGAATATCCGACTTTGGCTCCAGCAGGTCTACAGGGTAACTTGGACCTCACCAACCCTTTTTTTGATATCAGAATTTATACACTAGCAATTTCTCAAGAGTTTCTTCTTTCTTCTTCATCTTTTTTAGAGTTTCTTCATTTCTTATTTATCTTTATTACAGATCGTGGAAGAACTCATCACTCATCTTTACATTATACAAAACTCGATATAAATTTCGTACACGCATCACATGATTTTTTTTATATTTGCATTATGCTTGTCTTTGCTCAAATTCTGAAAAAAACCGTTGCACTAAATAGGGAACTGTGAGGTTCAAAAGTTTTCGTGGTTGGAAGGGCAATGAAACGGAGTTCCTGTTCCTCAGACTTCAGGGTTTGGGTAGTTGAGAAAATAAATGACCACCTCACAATGTTCCGCTGCAAGCTACTTTGGAACTAAGTACCGTCCCAAATATATTGAAAATGAGAATAGATACACTGACAAACCAGGTACTCGTAGTCTCTTGCATTGCTGGTATCCTCTGTTATTGCAGGTAGTGTTTGATTGCAGGTAATCTTTGGCATCGCATGTAATCTCTGGCACTGCAGGTAGTGCCGGGTATTGCATGTAGCCTCTGGCATTGCAGGTAGTTTCTGTCGTCTCTGACAGCGCAGTTAGTATCTGGCATTGCAGGTAGTTTCTGACGTCTCTGGCAGCGCAGTTAGTATCTGGCATTGCAGGTAGTGTCTGGCATTGCAGGTAGTGTCTGGCATTGCAGGTAGTGTCTGGCATTGCAGGTAGTTTCTGTCGTCTCTGACAGCGCAGGTAGTGTCTGGCATTGCAGGTAGTCTTTTAGTTGCGCATCCTTAAAGCAAGACGATATGCGCCGCTTGAGGAGCGAAGACGACAGGAGTTACGACCTGCGGGACTGCGAGCGTTATGGCTTTGTTAGCACGTCGTTAAACCGACCGTTTCAATGCTTTTTCAGCAGCCGATGAGACACTTAAACGGCGCTGTGAGAGCTTGTCTTGCTAAATCATGCCCTTGTACTCGTGTTATTATTCTCACATCGCGTATTAGAAGTAAATGAAATTATTTCAAACAATTATTCATGTTTTTGTATTAATAGTGTAACGATAAACTCATGTCTTCTTCAACTGTGGACATGTGACCAAATTTTAAAATTCTGTCTGGCATTCGTCAGTCAGTATATATCATCAATTTGCTGATATATACTTCAATTATTTCTGAGTACTACTTATCTACGGGAATAGTCGTGGACGGCCGTGGAGTTCTGCCTAATTGTAATAACTTTTTAGTCATAAAATATTACGAGCACCAGCTTTTCACTGATCAGCAATGTAAGCGTACTATGCTCTGACAGACGAGAAGCATGCAATCCAATGTGTGCAATTAGAAGACATGTTCATGTCTCTGCAGTATAAGGAAGAGGTTATCGGCGCGTTTAAAAATTGTAACAACCTAAGTTTCAGAAAATTTTGTGCTAAATAGGAAGAAACGGAGAGTTTACTGATTATTTTCTGGCTTTTATTAAATTAAAGCTTGTCTTTAACTTAGGTGTAAATTCAAGCTTGTCTTTAACTTAGGTGTAAAAGTAAAAGGGTTTAGTTTGCTTCGAACTAATTGTGAATTCAACTATATTGTTGTGTGTCTATTCTAATATCAGGAAATGGTGCATAATAATGACGGCCAAGGTAATTCTTTTATTACTGCTTTTTGCGTATAATAAGCGGTGAAGTTTATTTTTAATAAGCGCTAGAGGCCGTGTATTATCTTATCAGCGGTACTAACCGCTGATAATAATAATAATTGCATCAGCAATACATAACTATCAGCAATACTCTATATGAGTGTTGGAATAAAAGTTCGCTTGGTAAAGCCAAGGGATAAGCTTTAAAAGAATTAGAATAGTTTGGCGTTAATTTTATCCATGCTGGCAGAAGTTGTGTTTTATAATATCAGGATTTATTCTACTGTATGATAGAGCTTAAGTAGTATAACGGCAAATGTAAGGTTTATGAACTAAAATTTTTTGTTCTATTAAGGCAGAGGTAGAGATTACGTAGTTTAATTTCACATCTTAGGTACCTCTTATTTCAGAGGTTAGGTATTCCGAACGCAGAAATTAAACACTCATATGGCAGAGGTTAGGTTTTCTAATGTCACTTTTACGTATTGTAATAGCAACGGTAATGCTATTATAGCTGCTGAAGCTAAATTATTACACATCGTTAGTTATGTTTATGTGCCTCAAACGTACGAACCGAGGCTATGCATGACGAGGAAAAGTTATGTAAGAGAAATGCGTATTAATACGGCCATGTTTTTTCGGTTGTGGCTCGTGTAACAAACTGTTGGTAATGAATTTTAATGGCAGTGCGAAATTATAACGGTTGAGGTTACGATAAGAAGAGGCTGCGATCATTATTTATTACGACTGGGGTTATGATTCATAACGGATGCGTTGATATTAATAAATGTTGCGTTTAGGAATTGTTACGGTTATGAATTATAACGTCTACGGGCAATAATGGTAACAGTTGCGGTTACGAATTATCACCGTTCCCGATAACAATTGTAACGGGTGTGGATGAGAATATAACGGTTGCAGTTACTATTGGTAACGGCTACGGTTGTAAATACGAATGGCTGAGGTTGTGAATGGTAACGGCTGCGGTTATGAATGGTAACGGCTGCGGTTATGAATGGTAACGGCTGCAGTTGTGAATGGTAACGGCTGCGGTTATGAATGGTAACGGCTGCGGTTGTAAATGGTAACTGCTGCGGTTATGAATGGTAACGGCTGCGGTTATGAATGGTAACGGCTGCGGTTAGGAATGGTAACGGCTGCGGTTGTGAATGGTAACTACTGCGGTTATGAATGGTAACAGTTATGTTTTGCAACCTGTAGCAGCGGGTGGGCGGTCAGTTCATTAAAGAAAGTAATCCCCAATTACGCCGCGACTGACGTTTGTTTATCAGCTCGCTACCAGCTGATGTCTTGACATCACGGCGTCAGCTCCATTTTTAGTGCATTTTCTCATTTATGGAAAAAATGCACTCTTGTGCTCGCCATGTCCGTCTGTCCGTCTGTCCGTCCGTGACCTCAAGTTTTCGTCGACGAGAAAATGCGCGCTCTGTCACTCACTGCAGTGAGTACTGAGTTATATTCTTTCAAGTCAGCATTTCGCAAGGACTGCATACGTTTTTGTATCCGATTATTTATAGCTCAACACTTCGGAAGAAACCTTCAGAAAAAATAGAAAACAGTTCATAACTGTATGTATTAAAAATATAACTCAGTACTCACTGCAGTGAGTGACAGCGAGCGCATTTTCTCGTCGACGAAAACGTGGAGTCACGGAGGGACAGACGGACGGACGGACATGGTGAGAGCACAATAGTGCCTTTTTTCCATAAACGAGAAAATGCGCTGAAAAGTGATGGCAGACTTAGTTTTATCAATTGTAACTTATGGAAAATCAATTGTCCTTTGGTTCACTGACGATTGCTTTCTGTGAACAAGTGAAATAAATACGTTCGGCGACATTCTCCCTGACTGTAACTTGTTAGCATCACCCCTGAATATCTTAATATATTAAACTAATTCATTCGTCACGTGATATTTAGCATTGTATTAAATGGCTGGACTGGTTAACAAATTAACCTGGTATGGAAATAAAATTGAATGATTGGTGATTTTTTAATTTGGTAAGTATTTAGTAGTGATCCATGTGAGTTAGTGCATAAAATATATAAATAATACTATGTTTGCATTTTCAAAATATCTAAATTATTTTAAATATCTAAACTAATGCAAAAAATATAAATTCAACCCTTCACCTTGCTTGATAGTGAATATTTTTTATTTGAAACGGCATCAATGTTTTAAAAATGTCTTCTGAAAATTTGCTTTTTGATCTGCCCACGCCAGCGAGAAATATCGTTCGACAAATTTAGAAAACAAACATGAAAATTGTTCGTAAAAATTAAATAGTCTGGACTTTCGTCGAACCATAACGGAAAAATTCCTACAAAACTGTACAGATATTACTACGTATACTATTTTCAGGTGATATAATTATAATGTGTCTAAATTAATATCTATAACCTATACTTAATAATAAATTAATAATATATTATATTTATTGCAAATTATGTACGAGCGTGCGAAATTTCGTGAAACCGAAAATAGTGAAGATCGGTAAAATGTTCACTAACGATTCGTATGTTATTGAGATGTCATTTCTAGTGGCCTAACTGGATGAGCATTGAACCTGCTTGGGATTCAATGTTCGATGAATATGATACTTTCTACTTTTTTCAACATTCTCACTCTTATTCTCACTCCATTCCAATTGATATGTTTGGTCACATTTGACTATACATATTAGTGTACCCTACAACCCTTGAAACGAAAACAGTTTTCATGAAAAATTCCCATTTATTATGTCTGAATGTGTATAATCTAAATTTGTTATTTAGATATATTTATTCGATTCAATATATTATTTGTCTATATTTTTACCTAACGCATACCGGCAAACGTTATTAAATTATATTATTTTGATGTGTTCGTGCAGGGCAGTCGGAGGGGCGCGAGTACGGTCATGCTGGCGCTCCATCTTTGGGATACCCGAAGCTTCTCGTCCCAACTGACCGCTCAATTCAACTGCCGAGTTTCAGGCTACAACGCCAGGGACAACATTGCTGCTTGCACCTCCCTTCTCGCCGCACATCGGACAAACCAAAGCTCCTCTGCTGCAGCACTAGAAGGACCCCAAAAACCGCCTCAAACCGACGTCTTCAAAGGCATTATTGACTTGAAAAAATCACCGACTATCGCCAAAAGCAAAGCTTCATTTTTCGCTGTCGAAGGACCTGAAGGTTCCTCAAGCATCTTGAAGGAAGACAAGAATCAATTTGATTGTGCGAAATTGAATAGCGTTTCTTCTGCCCTCGTGAAAGAGAATAACGTTCATTGCAGTTCAGGCAAAGTGATTAGCTTTTCGTCTATCCTTGTGACGGTAAACAGGGATTATTGTTGGCTTCCTTCTGTTCTCGGGTATCCGTTAGACGACGAAAGCATAGGTTGTAGTTTTTTAACAAAGCTCAATACCGTAGCTTTAAATAGTGAAGAAGTTAACACTGTGAAACAGAAGTTAAAGATAGACCCTGAAATCTTCAGCCTTGACAAGGCCTCGTTTCAGCCTTTATTCAATAGAATCGTCAACCTCATAGACGTTGAAACTCTCCTGGCCTCTGGTTTCATTAGTGAGAGTAAATTTGCCTTTGCCGTATTATTAAAAGGCATTGCAGTTGGAATCTTATCGGATGTCCAATATTTTAATAAAATATCAAAGCTCAGTCTTGTAATTTCAGGCAGCATCACGTTGTCAGCTAGACAAGGATCAACCGCCAACATTTAATCTCGATTCTTATTGTTGCTCTTATGTACTTCATTAGTAAAAGTTTAGTTGCAAGTATCGCATTGAAATCCCTTTATTGGTACGGTTGCTTTACCATACCATCGCTCATTTTCCATTACGCTTACTTGTCAAGTAAATAGCGCAATTTTACATTTTATACATCGAGATTCGTGGCTGCATTTACTTTGAATGCATTTTACGTAGCACGCAGGTAGCGGTATTAGCAAAACTGACTGGGTTCAATTTTTATACGCAACGGAAATTTATTAACCTGGACCTGGATCACCTCCAGATTACATGGTACTTTCAACTTAGATATTTCGTAGAATCACCCACATGAAATACGTAATTTTGCATGCATATTACGTATGCAAGGAGTGAGCTCAGGAGTTAGATAAATAAACTAAGGGAAGAGTGGCCAATATTTAGTACGTCCATCCATAATGCATCTTTAAGTTCTCTGAGACTGAGGCTAAGATACATGCTACCTGTACGATAAAATACAGTAGCATTGCCAAACGCTAGGGGACCCTGGGTTATCAAAACACGCAGTAAACGCGTTAAGCGAGTGAAAGGAAAATACTTGAGCAGTGAATGTGTTTGTGACACGCCCAAATTGAAGGTAGCAAACAAGGTTTAGGTGGCAATTGAAGGCGGTAAGCGAGCCTTGAGTGACAGGTGAAGGCGCAAGCGAGTGTTAAGTGGAATGTGAAGGCAGGAAACAAGCCTTAAGCGATAAGTGAAAAAGGCAAGCGAGCTTTACGTGACCGTTGAAGGCTGTGAACAAGCCTTGATTGACAGGTTTTTGACAGCAGACTAGCGTCGAGTGACTGCTGGCAACAACCGACAAGCGTTGATTGACAGGTTTTTGACAGCAGACTAGCGTCGAGTGACTGCTGGCAACAACCGACAAGCGTTGATTGACAGGTGTAGTCTGCCGACTAGCGTCGAGTGACTGCTGGCAACAGCCGACTAGCGTCGAGTGACTGCTGGCAACAACCGACAAGCGTTGATTGACAGGTGTAGTCAGCCGACAAGCGTCGAGTGACCGACATCAGCCTTGAGTCACTGTCCCAATGCCCGAAGGATGCTGACAACAGCAGCGATGAAGACGAGAATGTGAAGATTTGCAGCGCGTGCAGCGATGGTGGCTACACGCGCATTTCTACTGCCGTGTGCCCTAAGGTAAATGCGCTACCTTTGTTGAAAATTTTAATTGGTAGTACAAAATTATTAACAGTATTTATATATCTGTCGTCAAAGTTGAGCTCATTATTGAGTATACCATTTTGCTTTGTATTGTTATTTAGTAATTTTCATACTGAATTTTTATTTTTAGGGTGGACTATTAATATTTTTCTACAGCACTTCTGTTCTAAATTCTCAAAAAATTTCAGCTCCCGAAAATTTTGTTTTAAAATCATCTTCCATTACAAGTACGCCAGGCATTTTCTGTAAATATATTTTGGGTGTTCGCTGGATGAGCTTCTGTTTTAACATTGTAGAGGTCTTGGATTTATATTATACAACAGACAGATAACAGAGTAATTAATATCAAATGTTTAGGATACCAATTAACTTCACACGTTCCTTTCTTTTTTAACAAAATCACGTGTGATATTTAAATGCTGGATTGCGAGTCGTGTTTCCTTCATCTTAATTTCTGTTTTCAACAATCATTCTACGCAAAACCCAAGTATTTCAAACAATTTCTTTTGACGCATAAAGTATTCTCACATTTCTCTGTGTAATACGGAAAAATTCCGTATCTCCGTTTTTTCAAAGTGAGCTAGGCTAATGGATAATCACAGAGCAATAGATCAGTTTGAACTTATTATTGGACCTTCACACTCAACGAGCAGATGCTTCACTATACAAAGCATTGCTGGGTAAAATCATTCAAATTTTATATACCGTGGCTGCGAAAGTACAGCAAATATCACCTCTTTCAGAAGCAGGAGCGGTCGGCCTTGTGGCACTGCCATTGCTGAATTTTTTTAATTACGCGGCCAATCGAACTTTGTTAAATAATCTTAGGGTCTTATATAGTAACAAAACTGGCAAAAAAGGCGAAGTTGATTGTTTCAGTTTTTAAATCAGTTACACCCACTGAAGCCGCAACTACCAAATTCGTCCGCAAGGAATAGTCCAATTACTATAAAGATATACCTATTAAAAAAAATTAGCGCAGGTTTATTAAAAATGTAGCGAAAAACAGGCGTTCGGATTAAAATAAACACAGTGTCTAGAATCAAGCATACGGTCATTCACGTTGTGTCCATGCATCTACAGGGTCTGCAATAAAAAATTTTCGCAGCTCTGAATGTAAGTCAAAGAGAAGACTGCTCTTTAATCAGTGAAGTTTTTTGTGTTTGGATTGATTTTGGGAATTCTCCTGTACTAAAATCATACAAATACATGGGAAAATAGAGATTCGACCAATGCATCACTCATCTTCATCTTGTTGCATTTTTAAGTTATTCAAAATATACAGATGACTTGGCCTCACTCCAGACGCAAAAGAAGAAAAAAATATTTTAATGGATAAAGAACATTTAACACGTATTTATTTTGCTCCATTATTGTCATTATCCCTCTGAGACTAGAGAAAAATACCAAAAACACGTACAAAAATTTTGTAAATTCACTTAATGTTTCAAAACAGTGAGAAACTTTCGCAAAAACGTGCAAAAGGCAAGAAATTCGTCACAAATGAATTCTGCAAGCTAATGATGAGATTATATATATATGGCCTTTCTCAGCAAGTCCAACATCAATTGAACGAATATTTTAAACTTTTATACTTATTCATTCCAAGTTGGGAAATAAGTTGGGTACCTAGTGACAGTGCATGAAAACATGTCATGTGTCACAGGACATTGTAAATTACATAAGTGAGGAGCGGATGAACATGAGAAAACCCGTTTTTTTATAATAAAAAATCCAGCCCGGATGGGTATACGTAGGTGGGCAGCTCCCAGTGCTTACGTGTACCCAGTACAACCCAGTTCATTATTCAGTGTAACATACAGTTTACATTAATTGACGCTCATCCCTCGAGTTAGGCTGGATTACCGCACAGTTATCGCTATTGTTACGCACATTCTAGCAGACGAAATGATTGGGTCTAAGATCTGATCAGATGTCAAATTTTCGAGAACATGTTATTAAAATTCTCGTTTCCGCTAGTATGACTTGAGTTTGGAAATTATTTCGCCTGAGATTGGATGTGAAAATTTGGATTTTTCCGATTGTTAGAATTGAGAACCTATCATTATATAAAAGTTTAAATCCTTTGAAAAATCACCGAAGACCCTTCTATTACATACGACAGTTCGAAGAAGGTGGGCTAGGTCCCGTTTACATAGTTGCTATGTTGGTTTAGTATAGTTTTCATTACTATGCCTCAAATTAGGATTATCAGTAATATTTGATGGCGTTGTTCAGCTGAATCTTCCTTGAAATATCATATGTCCGGCATCATTTATTTGTGTTTATTTGACCCTAATGTCATAATTGACGTGAATAATCGTTCAATCAGCATAGCAAAGATCATTTCCCCTGACGCTGCTACCCTCGAACCTGAGAGACTGAGCGTGCCTTTAATTTGTGTTAAATGCGGCTGAATTCTAATTGAAATTACGATAATCAAGGCACTTATTCCAGTGTTTTAGGAAATTGTACCAATTTGTTTAGGAATAATGTGAAACTACAAACTAGGGCTAAGAATTGGACACAGCTGTTCGTTGCGTCAAACTGCGTCAAGTTGCGTGTGTGTTTTAGTGTAGAATTTAGTCGGTTTGATGCGCCGACGTTTGTTTTTCTCCTTGATTTGACTCATTTTCATCTTGTTGCCTATCTAATAATCGGAAAACAAGATTAATAGACTTGTATTCATCTGTAATTCTCTTTATATTAGATATTCCGCTTAACTGATGAACGAATTCAAGTTGATATTTCTTTAGCCAATAAAATCTGAGGAATCAATACAATTTTTAATTTCAATACAATTTTTAATTTAATTTCGATACAATTTTCAATTCAATTTCAATACAATTTTTCATTTAATGTTTGACAGCACTCGAGCGGATGTTGCAGGTGATCCAACGCTATAGATTGTGTTGCGCAAAAATAAACGCTCATATACAATCTTTGCGTGCTTAGAGGTTAGAAAACATAACTTTTTTACTAAGGTAAACCAAGTAAACGCATGCTTTGTGTCACGCTTCACGCAGCTTGATAGACAAGTTTTGACGATACGAGTGTGTCGACGAGTTACAGGCATATGATTGTTATGAGTCAGAGGTCGTTTACTATCAATCTCTCATGCGATGTTGGTGTAGGCCGCTAAACAGTAGGGTTTACGCTGAGCCTGCATGGAGAGCATTCACATCAAGCCTAAATGCAGATGAAACTTTTATCTTCTTCTAAAATGAAGCCTGAAATACAGGCATCGTGTGCTTCACTACAGGTCGTCTCGTGAACACTTCTCCTCACACCAGACGATGGCATTCCTGGCAAGTGCAAATGCAGAAGCTCTGATTTTGTGCATGCGAGTTCACAACCTGTGACAATGGTTGAATTCATCAAACGAACTGAATCTGGTAGAGGGAGCTCATTCATCACTTGCATGCCTATATTCAACTTACTTTGCAGGGAGGAATTGCGAACAACTGCCCTATTCAACGGCGAATAAGAATACCCGGAAATAAAATGCCCGAAAATACATATTTAATTATGAAAGAATATGAACCTTCAGTTTTGCCGTATAGCATCGTCGGAACATGGTAGAAATTAGCTAAGGCTTCTGTTACAGGTTGGTTCGGTGTTCTAGTAATCATTTAAATTTCGTTGAATATTTCAATAACCATAACTATATAGTTTTGATAATACTGAGAGTTGTTATTCAGCTCCCGGTCAACGGCGCTTAGTGGAACGTTTTTTAAACCACGGCTAACATTGTGTTATGATCGAGTTAGTACTCTGAAGTCCCTCCCGATTTTCCCGTTAAAAAAGTACACGAATCCCGTACGACAATAATTTTAATCCTTCCTGAATTGTATCGGTTAAGAAGGATCTATAGAATACATAGATTCTTCAAATATTAACGCTGCGTCAAGTAAGGATCAGTACCTTGGAGTTCATTTTAATGCTTTTTCTGTCAATGATGTAAACGAATCCAGTGCATCCACCTGAAAAATGTTGCGCGCATCGCTGCCTTAAAATTATTTCCAGCGCCATGAAATTCGATCCGAATTTTTTTGTCACTAGCATACATTTTCGTGAGAAATGCGTTATCACTTTCTCAAAATTTACTTCGGTGCCTTGCTGTTTGAATGTAAAAGAACCCAGTGAATCCACAGGGGAAATGTGGAATAGCTTCTTCAAGATTATGTTTAGTGCGTTTCAACTGATGTTTTTATGTCACGTGCATGCAATATTTCTGCTAATTCGCGTGTGAGAAATGTGTTTTCACTCGCTCAAGATTTTGTTCAGTGTTTTGCTGTTTGAATGTAGAAAAATCCAGTCAAGATACACGAGAGATGTGGAATAGCTTCTTCATGATAATGTTTAGTTCGCTGTGGTTTCATCCGATATTTTCTGTCACGAAAATACGAGAATGTATTAAGTCCCACAGCAAAGTTCGCAGATCGAGTAGTACCTTTGAGTCTAGATTATGATCTGCTTATAATGGCATCATGCATTCTGACTTCTAGCACACCGGCTGTTATCTTCTGACCTCTAGTATACCGGCTGTTTTCTTCTAACCTCTAGCACACAGGCTGTTATCTTCTGACCTCTAGTATACCGGCTGTTATCCTCTGACCTCTAGCACACCGGCTGTTAGAAGTGAAAATTTCCAAGCGAGCCACGGAAGTGTCGGGAGTTGAGAGTCGATGTTTTGCGTGATGTTACCGATCTTTTGATCAGGTGGCTCTGTCGCAAAGGATTGCAAGGATTGTCTTCGTGCACTTCCTCTCGGCGACACGAGCTTCCACTTTTGTTGCTAGGCTGCATACGAGAGCTTTATTCTTATTGTTGCTAGGCTGCATACGAAAGCTTTATTCTTAAGGCGCATTCTAGGACATGTTTTTCTCAGCGTTGAAGGTCTCTGTTTGCGGGAATATAGAACTACGTACTTAACCAGAATAACCTGAGTAAAATGTCCCCTGAGTTACGTGCTATTCTTACGATGATCTCTATTACCCGAGTAAGTGAGTCTTCAGAATGTTCTTGTGTCGAAACTACGACTGCGTAAACTACGAAACTACGTCGAAACTACGTAAACTACCAAACTACGTATTCTGGGGTATCGTTTCAGTTTTATCATTGGAAGCTGTTCCTGAAAATCCGTTGCACGCAGATTTTTAGCGCATTTTCTCATTTTTGGAAAAATTGCACTATTGTGTTCGCCATGTCCGTCTGTCTGTCCGTCCGTGACCTCAAGTTTTCGTCGACGAGAAAATGCGCTTTCTGTCACTCACTGCAGTAAGTACCGAGTTATATTTTTTGAAAATTTCTCAAATACTTCGATTATTATCTGAAGAAGCCTCCAAAACTCTGGTACTATCGAGTCACTTGAACTATACTCCTCGACTCCACTACAACAGGCACCTACCTTCCGCATCCCAAAGGCCTACTCGACATACAGAACTTGTATCCTTTATTTCTCAACCTACAGAACTCCTTAGGGTATTCCTCATTCTTCACGGCTTCTGATAATATCTAATTATGAAAGTCTTAACCCCCGAAATTTCCCGTCTTCATTCCTCACTATTGCTCTACCTCAAGCAACAACCCTACGCATCCCAAAGGACTTCTACACCACCTGATCTTGCTTCCTCTATCATCGAGGACTCGACCAGCGGAACTTGCCTCCTCCATCCCTAAGGATCCCCCCATTCCCCCACCGGAACTTGTCTCTCGCATCCCCAACAACTCCCCTGCCACCGGAACTGACCTCCCTCTTGCCCCAAGCTCTCCTCCCCGTATCAGTTATTGTCGCTCGCTCAATTTCTTTTAAATATGGCAGGTTTTTACGAATTCTGTAGATTATCGATTTCACTGTTGCCTTCTGCTTTATCGGCTCACTGACTTTTAATCTTCTCTCACTCTCTTGTTCCCACATCTCTTTAATTCGCTGATCTCTTCTCTTGCTCTCGTTCTCCTCTCGAACGCTCAACTCGACCAGCTCTCCTTTCGCCTCTCGCGCCTCCTCGAAGCAATGCTGCTCTCTTTGCGTCTCTTTGCTGTTTGCTTCTCACTGCTGCACGGCTCCTGACCTCACTGCTGCACGGCTCCTGACTTCTAACTGCTGCACGGCTCCTGACCTCACTGCTGCACGGCTCCTGACCTCACTGCTGCACGGCTCCTGACCTCACTGCTGCACGGCTCCTGATCTCAATGATGCATGCTTCCATAATCAGAGAAATGAGAATGTCGTTGTCCAAATATCGATGCAATTTTTGCTCTTCTGTAGGTCATCCTGAAGATGAACATAGGCGTACATATTAGTGCTACGTCCTCTGTCTGCTCTTGCTGTATGTAATAAAGTGTACCACTATTTGTAATGTAACCTATACATTTTTCTGATTGGAGCTTTCATACATGAAGCGTAGTCTTGTAAATTGTAAACGGATGATTACTAGGGTTGCATCACATTTTTCTCGATCATCGTAAAGATTTTTGATCAATAAATTAGTTGTGCTGAGGCAGGAAACTGGGCATGAGGCTGCAGCATGAAGCTTAGGCATGAAGCTGAGGTATGAAGCTGTGGCATGAAGCTGAGGTATGAAGCTGTGGCATGAAGCCGAGTCTTGAAACTGAGGTATGAAGCTAAGGCATGAAACTGAAGCACGAAACTGAAGCATGAAACAGAGGCATAAAACTGAAGCATGAAAGTGAGGCATGAATCTGAGGTATGAAAATGAGGCATGAAGCTTATTCATGAAGCTTATTCACGAAGCTGATGCATGAAACTGAGGTATGAAACTGAGGCATGAAGCTTATGCATGAAGCTGAGGCATTTCTCCCTGCCTCGCACGTCCGGAGCGCGACTCGCAACTCAGGCCCGCGATAAGCCATCTCATTTAGCTCGTCTAGCTGGCGAGCCAAGATATTTGAGTCGTAAAGAGATAACGGCAACTGCGCTACCAGATAAAATCTTGGCAGGTTCTTAGAGCGGTCAAGTGCGACCGCCTCCGCGACGGCTTAGCATTTATGCTGAGCCCCGTGCTGACAAGCGAGATACGGGACACTGATATGTCTGTACATGGTTTGCAGAGTCTGTAGAGTCTGTACATGGCTTGTAGGGTCTGTAGGGTCTGTACATGGCTTGTAGGGTCTGTAGGGTCTGTACATGGCTTGTAGGGTCTGTAGGGTCTGTACATGGCTTGTAGNGCTTGCAGGTTCTGCACATAGCTTGCAGGTTCTGCACATGGCTTGCAGGTTCTGCACATGGCTTGCAGGTTCTGCACATGACTTGCAAGGTCAGCACATATGGCTCGCAGAGTTTGCTGGGTCTATAGCACGTAATTTGCAGGGACTATACTATATATTTGCAGGGTCTGTAATGACTTGCATGGTCTACACATGACATGGCAGTGTCTATGCGTGATATACTTTTAATCTGTAATGACTTGTAAAATTTTCACAGGACTTGCAATACGACACGTGGCTTCTAGAACCGGTGAATTATTTACGTTTACATAAACGAATTATAAACGTTTACATAAAATTATACTAAATTCTCGCGAGCTACTCATGTCCTCCCACCGTTAATTTCTCCTGTACAGCAGAAGGCGATCTTTTACTCCAGTGTCTTCGGTCTTATTCGCTGGGGGCTGAACTTCATTCAAACGCAGGTTGTTGGTACTCCCGTCGTACCGATAAAAACGTGAACGCCTTCATGTCCGAGCTCGCTTTTTAACCGACTTATGCCGCTTTTTATGTTTCATGTTGTTGCAACTGGATGATGTTTCAGCTGGATGATGTTTCAGCTGAATGATGTTCTAGATGCATAATGTTCCAGCTGCATGTTGTTCCATCTGCGGGATGTTCCAGCTGCATAATGTTCTAGCTGCATGATGTTCCAGTTGCATGATGTTCCAGCTGCATGATGTTCAGCTGCATGATGTTCCAGCTGCGGGATGTTCCAGCTGCATGTTGTTCCAGCTGCGGGATGTTCCAGCTGGATGATGTTTCAGCTGAATGACGTTCCAGCTGCATGTTGTTCCAGCTGCATGTTGTTCCAGCTGCATGATGTTCCAGCTGCATGTTGTTCCTGCTGCGGGATGTTCCAGCTGCATGATGTTCCAGATGCATGTTGTTCCAGCTGCATTATGTTCCAGCTGCATAATGTTCCAGCTGCATGTTGTTCCAGATACATGTTGTTCCAGCTGCACGATTTTCCAGCTGAATGATGTTTTAGTTGCTGCAGAAACATTTACCGCCAGTTTTTTTTGCAAGCTCATGACATTCGTCCAATCGAGCCTTACTTATGGCAATATTCGTCACAAGTGACACCCCACAATCTTATCACCTCACAATCTTATAACGAGGGTCTCTCTCGCCCTGCGTATCAAAACGACCTCACCAAAAACATTAGAAAAAATTGCTTAAATTTTTTCTAAGTTAATGTTGTATTTGATTGTATTCATGTTTAAACTGGTGCTTTCGTTCACTTCATTGCCATGCCAATTTAACCAGCAATGAGAACCTTTTTTGGTCGAAGGAAATGGTATAAATATTGGATTGGAGAAAGTAATCATCATTTGATCAATGGAATGTCTAAAAGTTTAATGATATAATCTATTTCTTACCGTTTTTCTAACCGTGTAAAATTTTTGGCTGAGAAGAAGTTTATATATTTTATTAGAAGTTTATACTATTTTCGACGGTTTGCGATGGATCACAAGGTTAAATTCTCGACACGACATCAGCGAGACGCCGTCGAGAGGCAATAAAATTTTTCTTGCGATCGAGGTCAGATGACCTCGACAATCGAGGTCAGATGACCTTACTCATATACTCATTTAATCTAAGAAAATGTTCTGCATACCTTTTCAATGTTAAATAGGAAGTAAAGAACGGAAATCGCCTTTTTTCCTCTACTAAAAACTGGACAAGAATTTAATTTTAGACCTCTCGAGTCGTAGCTTTTGCGCCTGGCAGCGGCTTTGGCTGCTCCAAGGAGCTCATGCCGTTATTCATGCCCTTATTCATGCCCTTATTCATGCCGTTATTCATGCCCTTATTCATGCCGTTATTTCAACGCTCGTACGTTGAGAAGATCGGGCAGAAGCGTTACTATTTATGTGCGCTCAATAAAGTGTTCTTGGCCCTGGTCATGTTGCCCAGAAGTGATGGTTATGCAAGTATTCGAGGTATTGGATTCTATATTCAAAATATTACGTGGAAATTTCAGAGAACGAAAGCTGTTGACCTGAGGTTACGCAAAATAATTTCTTTAGATAATTTGCCTCTCATACAGCCCAGCAAGAGGCGCCATTGAAAGTTGTCCCAGGGATTTTCTTGCGCTGAACTCTTGTAAAAACATCGGCGAAGAATCACGTATTGACCTCCACCTTATAACAAGGCATTCACCTCGCAGCATCGAATGAATCCTTGGCAACAGTCTTTACATTTATTTATTTATTATTTATATTCAAATACAAATTTATTCTTTATATTCGACTTCATATCGGTATATTGAATTTGCGAGCGCCTCAACCTCAATTACTTTACCCTCACAATTCACCTCGCAGTATCGAATGAATATATGGCAAACACCTGTAAATTTATCCGCTTGTTCTGCGGTAATGCTGTTTGGTAAGCCGAAATGTTTCATTTAGTTGTACGAAAAATTACATACATATTTATGAGCATTCGTTGCGGCATTTCCGTACAAGTTGGTTATTAAACAATCATCTCGTGCAGTAGCATAGGTTTAATTAAGTCACTGATGAATCATGTTTAAAGCACTTTAATTCTCCACCCTATTATACGAACACATAAAATGATCAATAAAGAATTATGTTAACACTTTGACACTTCACTGTTTTTATTTGGTTGCTTCGCTTTTGAGACTAACTTTTGATTTGAGTCTTGGTTAGAGTCTATTGATTTGAGGCTTTTCTAAAAGATACAAATTGAGTAGATAAATAATGGTAAGCTAAAAATTAAACGTATTCCTAAATATATAACCTAAATATCCACGCAATTTGTTTACATCAAATCTATTCACATATATATATACACATCAATACACATCCCAACGTAGCACCCATGCACCGTCGCTCCGGCTTTCCACGCAGCAATAATCATCGAACCTTATATAGCATTTCGCACATTTATTCCGGAGAACTCTGAACTAAAATCACAAACAAAATTTAGAATAATATACCATTTTGGAACAAATATTACCGCATCGCATTACAATAAAAATAACAAACGATTTCTATCCTCTACAAGGTGTATATGTGGGAACCAATAAATACCTACGTGACAAACCCTTGTAAATTCAAAGTATCGGTGAATTAAAACAGATTGACACAAACAAACCAAATATGAAGGCCTTGTGTCAATTTTGAAACATCGGTAACTCGTCGGTTTAAGCTTTAATTGAATAAAATGAATTCCCTATGAGGCCTTATTTATTATCGTGGAAGATACTGTATCTGATGAATTTCTCTGAGTAAATCTCGAGTGTGAAGCTGTTGAGTTTTCTGAAAATCCCATGAACGGTTGACATTGGACGAATTTTAGTAACATGCTAACAAAAGTAACTAGTTATCCTGCATACCATTTTAATTTCACGAAAATATGCTTAATTTTTATGAAAAAGCACTTCTATAATATGAGAAATTATTGAGAAGATGGTGACACAAAAAAAAAATAAAAATAAAGTGAACAAACGTCGACACAAACATGTGCATTCGGTAGGTAGTAATTTATTGCATCAAGGTTGGAATATCAGGATTAAATGGGTCACATAAAAGAAAAAATCGAGTCGTACAATTGTAAAAAATTGCCTCTATATAGCCAGGCCAGTTTTCAAAGTTTCCAAGTTTTCAAGTTTCAAAGACTTCATTAGGTTAAATTTGACCCACTAGTAACAATTAAAGAGATTAAGTGAGTCTCTAATAATTTATAAAAATAATAATAATTAACCCGAGTCATTTAACGACATTCGTGGTGAGAATCAATGCAAGTTCATTGCTTGTTCAATATCCACTAATTCCTGTAAGTGCAGTGCTGAAAAAGATTTACAAGTTATCTATTAATTGGCAATTAAATAGTAATATTTTCAGCAATTTATAAGAGAAATATTTTTACTATAATTTAATTGAAGTGCATATTTTTATTAGGGGATATTGGGGTTTAAAGGAAAGTTGCAGTAAACTTGTAGCGTATGCAAAAATGCAGTTCATAATGCTGGCATAATTAATGAAATGAAATTAGTCGCTTATAGCCTCATTAGTATCGACCAAGTAAGTGATCACCGAAACTAGGGAAGTAAGTGATCACCGCACAAAATGTGTTCATCCCTTATATTTTATCTTCCAGTCTCCACCTTTCCCTTCTCTTCCTTCTCTACCACCCACTCGAATGACTCGCTCTTATTTCTTTTCCCCATTCTTCCTGATCTTTCTTCCGTGTTCCCACTCTTCCTCTCTCACTCTCTTCCTGGTCGATATATCGGCATGTCCTCGACCGCTGCCACCTGCTGGTGTGGCAGCTGCCACCTGCTGGTTTAGCAGCTACCACCTGCTGGTGTAGCAGCTACCACCTGCTGGTGTAGCAGCTACCACCTGCTGGTGTAGCAGCTGCAACCTGCTGGTGTAGCAGCTGCCACCTGCTGGTGTAGCAGCTGCCACCTGCTGGTGTAGCAGCTGCAACCTGCTGGTGTAGCAGCTGCAACCTGCTGGTGTAGCAGCAGCTACACCACGAGACTGGCGATCTGAACGAGACTTGATACATTGCCTGCATTCAGGATCTGTGAATACATTTTTATTGTTACTTATATATCAGAAATAAATGAAAACTAATTTCGCTTATCTGCACCAATCACTCAGTAATTGCTTGGGCTCGCTAAGCACACGTCACGCTTTAAGAGCTCACTTCAAATTGTTAGCAAAGCTTAAATTCCTCCACTTTCATTTAATTTTATTTGAAAATTTTCTGAACAGTGTTGATTTGAACGCGTTTTGTCGGAAATATTAATACCTGGAATAAGGGTTAAGTTTCTGAAAACGTGGAAATACAGCTGTTTCACCTAAATATGCTGTTTATTGTATAATTCAGGGATTTGTATATGACATTCGGTCACCTGAGTTTTATATAATATTCGGTGTAATTGTTACACAAACTTCGCTGTATCATGTCACGCAATAAATGTGTAACATAAAAAACGTGTGTACGGTATAGTCTCAGCTTTTATTTGATCTTCATTTAATACGTTGATGCCTCAAGCTACTCTATATATTAAAAAAAATTATGTGACACGTACGTTATTCTATCATGCTACGCCATCCATTTTCAACCCAAAATGCTTCTGTGTCATGCCACGTTATGCCTTTATAACGAGATAAACTGGTAATTTTCATACTCATATTTTGTGACATACCTTATGCAAAAATGTCACGTGTTATGCTATCATCTTCGTTTTTTTCCTTTCACCGTTTATTTGCGTGTGCTTACGGCAGATTAAGACATGACTAACGAGACTCGTTCCATTTTCGGTATATTTACGTGTTCTTACGACAGATTAAGACACGACTCTCAAGTCCCGTTCCATTACCGGTATATTTGCGTGTGCTCACGTGGCAGGGGCAGCTGTGCCGCGACGGTGGTGCTGGTGAGCGCCCTGCTGCTGGGGGGCTACAGGGTGAGCGCCCAGACGAGCAACACGGAGCCTGTCTTCTTCAACATCGGCGGCATCCTGTCGGACAACGCCTCCGACGCTCACTTCAATTGATTCTTGCGAAAAAAAGTTACATAAATGTGTGGTTACTAGCGTGACTTGTCTTTTGGAGCTGGTATCAAAGTACCAGGTCCAATTAATGTATATTAATTGGACCGCTTATACATTAATTAATCTCATTAATGTATAAGCGGTAATTTCATCTAGGTTTTCATTAATTTTAACGCCAAGCAGGCATTAGGATGGAGACGCACGAGCTAAACGTCTATATTTCAATAAAAAGCTAAAATCACCACAAAAATTACCCTTTTTCATTTTTTATATAATGTTTGAACAAACAATTTGCTGTTCTGATGATAGTAAAAAATAACTAATGTATTAATATGTACAAATATTTATAAAATGTTTATGTATTATTATATATAAAAAATTAAAATTCCACATCGATTGTCATTGTGTTATTTGTATCACAAGTCCCGTAGCAATGTCGCGACGTGTATTTCAGCTACCTTCATTGTCATCTTTGTTCGCTGAATATTTTCGTAATAGTAACGTCTTTTAATCCTGCGTCTCGTTCAAACACAGGTCTTTGACGTCCAAGATGTTTGTGTAATGAACACATAAATCTTGGCTACAAACACACACACGTTGTCTGATCTCATGCTTGAGTTTACCCCAGGCTTGTGTTAGTATACATTGAGAGGCGTAAACGTTACATGTACGATCTTGCCGGATACTTTCTTATAGCTGGGCATGTTCTTGGTACTTTATTGTAACAGGAATAAAAACCTGTTGTAAGAAAACGTTCTCTTCAACCGCCTGTTTTGTGAATTATATTGAAGTCTTGTAAGCTAAGCAGAAGATTACTGAACTCGTGTAATCTGCCGCTAAAAGAGGTAAAGCTGTGTGTCTCTGGTGACTTTTGTACCCGATTTCATAATTTATGTTTTTAAATAACGTCTAGTGTACAAAAGATCCATAATTACTTAGTATGTATACTGGTACATTTAGTATACAAAGTATCTGCGAAGATCACATACCTAAGGCGTTTATTAACATCTCTGATAAATATCAGGTATGCAGATCATTGCTTTCATGCAGCTTCCATAGAGTTCCTTCGTTTCTTAACTGCATTCTTGGCAGGAAGGATTCATAAAGGCTTAACAATTTTACCCGCAGTAACTTCCGTCACGATTTCAATTGCAGAGCGGAAACTTATGTGCAGTCTACGGGAATAACGCAGAATATTTTATTTAGAGCTTTCAAAATAAAAGTCGGCGGAATTTACACCTGACATTTCATTACAAACCTGCTTATAAACTGATTGTTAAGACTGCGGGACATATAATCTTTTTTGAACGTTTGATGCCGTCGTTTATTGAAAATATGAATAATTATTTTTCTCACCTATTTTAGGTAGAAAATTGTGTGTGGATTTAATTTTTATTTGTTAAAAAACGTTTACTATATTCATTACCTTATACCATCACAAATCTCACCTGAATATATTCTACTCAACCCTATTTTTAAATCCACTATAAAAATATTGCATAGATTCTCTATTTCTCGCAGAGAATAAACCAAGACAAGGCGTACGTTGACCCTGAACGGCTGCTTCGCAACGTCACGATGTTGATGGACTCTAACCCCATCCGCACGGCGCTGGAAGTGTGCAAACAACTCGTGTCAGAGTCCGTATACGCGGTGATTGTGTCGCACCCTTTGAACGGGGACCTGTCTCCGGCTGCCGTATCCTACACCAGCGGCTTCTACCACATCCCTGTCATCGGCATCTCTTCCAGGGACAGCGCTTTCTCTGATAAGGTAAGATAGGTTGTCAGAGTAGAGATTAGTTTAGTTTAATGTTTCTTTTTGTAGTTGTTCGGTTTAATCTCGATTGGAAAAATACGTCACTGCCTCATACACCAGCGGCTTGTACGACATTACTGTCATCGCCTTTTCGTCCAAGCAGAGCGCCTTTTCTGATAAATTAAGCGAATTTTTTTGGTTTTATTTTAGTTTTATCGTGTATCGTGCCATTTTGCTCTGGTTTTGTTTCGTATGCATGTCTGCGTCAAGTCGATAAGTATATTTTTTTATCAGGGACTTTTATTTGTTGTCGTAAGTTGTCCTATTATTTCAATCTGATTGATTTAGTGATATTGTTCAACTTTAGATAGATTTTTCATATTATTTATTTTCCTGCATCACAGTGTAGATTTTCCTTTCCAAACGTTTGTGCTAGTCACCGGCTAGCTTCTGATGAGACAGGACCAGAATGTATTTGTATACGATGAATGGAAGAATGCTTTTTTTTTGGCTATTCATTCTCCACGTAAGGTGATTTTTTTAGCAGTTTTATCTTATCTTCTATCATATTCTCAATGATGTTTTGCGTGGTCCAGAACATCCCCATTTTTATAAGTTTATCTCTTTCTTCATCATCATGTTATATCAAGTCCTGAGTGATTCATTGAGTGCTTCAGGACATCCACGTATAAGAGGACTTATTTATATTATTTGTTATTCTATCATATTCCTAATGACGTGTCACATGGGCCACAACATCTACGTGCAACTATCCTTAATGATGTGGTGCGTGATCTAGACCGCCCTAGTAAGTTGACTCAACTTTATCTTATCTTCTATATCATTTAATGATATATCGCGTGATTAAGAACATCCACATGTAACTGTCCTTAATGATCTGGTGCGTGCGTTATCTAGATGCTCGCTCTTGTAAGTTGACTCAACTTTACCTTATCTTATATCATATCTTTTGCTCATTTATTTGAGTGAACAGGCCTATTGCTGTATTGCTGGTCATCAAGGGGGATTAAAGGATCTTATATAATATCTTTTAATGATATATCGCATGGTGCAGAACATCCACGTATCGTTCCTGCGGACGGTGCCGCCGTACAGCCACCAGGCGGACGTGTGGGTGGAGCTCGTCAAGACGTTCCAGTACTCGCAGGTGATCTTCGTGCACTCCTCTGACACCGACGGCAGGGCGCTGCTCGGTCGCTTCAGGAACAACGCCCAGAACCACGAGGACGACAAGGACATCAAGGTAATCTTTTTATTATGAATAGCATACCAAGTTTTATGAAGAAATCGAGGTGGATGCTTGTTTTGCGTGGTGCTTAGGATATCAAATAACGCTCAGAACCACGAGGACGACAAGGACATCAAGGTGGCTGAATTTTTTTTATTATGAATAGCATACCAAGTTTTGTAAAGAAATCGAGGTGGATGCTTCTTTTTGCGTATTTTTTTCTCTTGCTTATGATATCAATTGCCCACAAACGCGAGGAAGACAAGGACTTCTAGGAACGCGCATTTTTGTGTATTATAATGCAAAACATTATGCATAGAGTATTATGAATAATGCGTTATATGTGCTTAGGATTCCAAAGATTGCCCACAGATACTACTAGCGAATCAAAAAATGCGCATCGTTGCGTGTGTTTTGTGACCTCCAACGCTTATTCGTCCCAAGTTTGTTGACGATGCGTCTCATTGTATTTACGGATGAGAATGATATCTATTGGTAGTATGGCAATCACAGTGGAAGCCTGTGGGAGATCGAGGAATTCTTCTATATTAATATGATACCAATTCTTGAGTGGGTGCCTCAAGTTCGTCTACGTGTCTAACAGGAAAGGGCACTTCTTATAATCTTTGCGTATAGACAAGATGTTAAGTTGATGAAGGCATCAGTGTTGGTGTATAATTTTTTTCTTCGTATAGATTGGATTGAAGGTTTCATAAAATAATCGTCCAAAGTGCTGCACTGGTAACTGTAGTAGGAATATTATATTAAGTTCGGTGAAAGCATCAACGAAAGTACAGGTGGAGATGATGATCGAGTTTGGTAGTTACTAACACTATTCTGTACTCACCATACAAATCTATAACTTACTTGATGGTACAGGTGGAGATGGTGATCGAGTTCGATAGTTACTAACACTATTCTGTACTCACCATACAAATCCATAACCTACTTGATGGTGCAGGTGGAGATGGTGATCGAGTTCGAGCCTGGCCTGAACGAGTTCGTGGACCACCTTAGTGAGTTGTTATCCTCTATGCAGAGTGAGTTGTTATCCTCCTCTATGCTGAGTGAGTTGTTATCCTCCTATATGCAGAGTGAGTTGTTATCCTCCTCTATGCAGAGTGAGTTGTTATCCTCCTCTATGCAGAGTGAGTTGTTATCCTCCTCTATTCAGAGTGAGTTGTTATCCTCATCTATGCAGAGTGAGTTGTTGTCCTCCTCTATGCTGAGTGAGTTGTTATCCTCCTCTATGTTGAGTGTGTTGTTATCCTCCTCTATGCAGAGTGAGTTGTTATCCTCCTCTATTCTGAGTGAGTTGTTATCCTCCTCTTTGCGGAGTGAGTTGTTATCCTCCTTTATGCTGAGTGAGTTGTTGTCCTTCTCTATGCTGAGTGAGTTGTTATCCTCTTCTATGCTGAGTGAGTTTTTATCCTCCTCGATGCAGAGTGAGTTGTTATCCTCTAGTTGTTATCCTCCTGTGCGCTTAGCGACTCAATTTCATAGTGCAGTTGATTACAGTATATGCTAAGCTCCTAAGTTTGTTATGATTATTTCGTTTTGTGTTTAATTGGGTGTTGCGAGTTGTTATCTATGAATTTAGTACCTCTTTCAGTAAATTATTGACTTACGTTACTGATAATTATTCTGTTCATCCTCAGCAAATTATTCACTTTTTGAAAAAATTAACAAATTAGCACTTTTTGAAATTTTGCTAATCTGAAAAAATTAGCACAATTTGAAATTTTGCTAATTTGAAAAAATTAGCACTATTTGAAATTTTGCTACATTGAAAAAATTATCGCAATTTGAAATTTCGCAAATTTGAAAAAATTAGCACAATTTGAAATTTTGCTAATTTGAAAAAAGCACTATTTGAAAAATTCCCAAAGCAATTTTTTTACTTAGGCCTCAAAAATAAAATTTATTTTCCCCCTCAGCAAGCAAGACGCCGCTAAGATCATCCACGACGCGTCCTATGAAAAAATTAACACTATTTGAAGAATTCCAAAATCAAATTTATTTTACTCAGGCCTCAAATAAATTTTTTTCCCCCCGCAGCAAGCAAGACGCCGCTAAGATCTTCCACGACGCGTCCTACTTCAACATGACCGGCCAGGGCTACGTGTGGATAGTCACCGAGCAGGCGCTCTCCAGCAAGGGCGTGCCCGTGGGCACCGTGGGCCTCAAGCTCGTCAACGCGTCTAACCAAGACGCTCACATCACCGACAGCTTGTAAGTAAAAAAATGTACCTATTCACTTAATAATTAGTTTGTAAGTCAACAAAAAAATGCTTATTTAATTTATTAATTAGTTTGTAAGTCAACAAAAAAGTGCCTATCTACTTAAATAAACAAGTTGTAAGTCAACAAAAACGTGCATATTTACTTTAATAATTAGTTTGGAAGTCAATAAAAACGTGGCTATCTACTTGAACAATTAATTTGTAAGTCAACAAAGATGTGCATATTCACTTTAATAATTAATTAGTAAGTCAAGAAAAAACGTACCTATTTACTTTAATAATTAGTTTGTAAGTCAACAAAAACATGCATATTTACTTTAATAATTAGTTTGTAAGTCAACATGAACTTGCTTATTTAATTCAATAATTAATTTGCAAGTCAACAAAAATGTGCTCATTTACTAAATTTGTAAGTCAACAAAAGTGTGCTCATTTATTATAATAATTAATTTGCAAGTCAGCAAAAACGTGCCTTTTTTTAATAATTAATTTTTGTGTCAATAAAAACGTTCCTATTTACTTATTCCTTACGTTCTTCATTAAACTTAACGTGCTTTGTAACTCCTAATGCAATGAAGTTACAAGATGATAATATAGATTATAGATGATGATTATCATTCATTGATAACATTCATTACGTATGATATACACCTTTAATTTCTCACAAGCGGTATCAGTTATAAAAATGATATCATAGATTTATTATAGATGATGATTATCTGTCATTGATAACATTCATTACGAATGATATACTACACCTTTAATTTCTCACAAGCGGTATCAGTTATAATTATAGGCTCCTCATATTTCTTCCACGCACTATATAAGTTATTTATGACCAATAGAGGTCAATTATGTAAATACCCTCCTAAATCTTAAATCTTGAATAAATTTCGATGGTAAATTTTTCGCTTAAAAACATGGGCAAATAAAGTAGCGTGTATTTCTTAGTAGCACGTTTAAGAATAAAGGCTAAAACCAAAAAAGTTGCATAAAACATTTTACTGAATAAAAGTTATAGCTAAGTTATAAGTTAATTAGTTAGCTATAACTAAGTTAGTTATAGCTAAGTTATTCATCTAGGACTTTTATTCAGTAAAATGTTTTATGCAACTTTTTTGGTTTTAGCCTTTATTCTTAAACTTAGTAGCGCGTGTCTTGAGTGGTTAATATGTCCTCAGATACGTGTTGGCCGTGCAATGTACGTGTAGCTAGAAGTATGTTAGTATTGGTTGGCAAAAGTTGTTCATTTAAGCAGGTTTCATTGAAGACCAGAATGATTGATACGTTTCGAATGATTGATACATTCGCAACGTTGTTAAAGAATTAAAAATGTCTATCGGTACTCTGATTTTCGATTTACCAGTGCCAACGAAAAATGTTGTTTGATCTATTGAAAAAACTAATAAGAAAATTCTCAATTAAACAAATTCTCTGGTCTTCAATGAAACCTGCCTAGAAGTATGTAGGTACATGGATCTACAAGTATGTAGGTACGTGGATCTAGAAATATTTCTCATGTATATCTGAGTTGTATGGTTGCCCTGCCCGCAGGTATGTGTTGGCGGGCGCTCTAAAGAAGCTGCACGAGAAAGAGAACACCACCAACAGTCCCCCTAAGGACTGCGATAACACCGGCAGCCATTGGGAGACTGGCAAGGTTTTGTTCAAGTAAGGCGTTGGTCCTCACTACTTTAGGGATAATTTATTAACTTTATTTCAATACGACGAAGCAGTTTTGGTTCTTTTTTCGACGTTATTTGGGAACATTTATTAGCTTAATTTCAATATGATATCGCATTTTAGGTTAATTGTTCAATCACTGGAAATGAGATATTCGGCGTCTTGACTCATCCTAGCATTTGACATTCTAATTCGCACAAATAGCAATCATCCATGTCGCTGTCATCCCGTTTCTGCTATTTATTTTCGTCTAATCGTGCACACGGTCTTCTGCCGTATGATCTTCATACAGGGTGCATTATGAAAGTAATGAGCATATTCTGGCAAATAACATTTATTGATCGCAATTTGTACAAATGTTCAATATTCTTCAAAATACATTGCTCCTGCATCAATACACTTGCGGAGACGTGCTTGCCACGCCTGAAAGGCACCCTGGAACTCCTCCACGGGAATGCCTCTCAGCAACGTTGTAACGTGGTGTTGCATGTGGAAAAGGCTGAGTTTACAGTTTGTCCTTGCGGTACAAACTCACAATGGACTATTCATCGGATGTTAAAGAAGACAATGATCAACGTTTTGATCGCAAAACTTCGCACACACGATCCACGTTCTCTTCAGTTTGGGTTGTTGTTTGGGCGTCCTGAACGGGGTTCGTCGGCGACCTCCTCCCGGCCCACCTCGAACGCCTTGTGCCACTTCCCAGATTGTGATCTTAAAAAGGCAGTCGTCCTTGAAGGCTTCTTGCAGCATCTGCATGGAATGTTTCGGTTGCATTATTCCAAGCCTCACGCAGAACACACTTCGCGCGGAGGCTCGTTTCACCGTTCATACTGCTTGAACTCAACCGACGACCGGATGCACTGAAAGGGCATATCCCCCACCACATTCCCCAGCCGGTTTGACCGCGCCGCCATCTATCGTCGCGTCACAATAACATCATGCTCATTGCTTTCATAATGGACTCTGTACCTCTTGACGAGGTATACCGAGGATATAATAGCCGGTTATAGCACAGCTGCGTTACAGATACATCCAGAACGAGGTGTTGGAGAACGGACTCACCGGGAAGGTGGCGTTTGACGAGAGCGGTGACCGCATCAACGCGGAGTACACCATCATCAACATACAGGAGGATGAGTCATCACACACCAAGCGCAAGGGCGTTCCTGTCGGCGAGTTCATCTATAATAAGGTACGAAGTGGGGTAATACGGTACGAAGTGGGGTAATAAGGTACGAAGTGGTTATGAGAGTCATATATGGGGTAATATGGTGCGTTGTTGGTATATGGGGTAATAAGGTACGTCGTGGGGTAATACGGTACGAAGTGGGTATGAAGAGTCATATGATATGGAGTAATTAGGTACGTTGTTGGTATATGGGCTAATATGGTGCCTTGTTGGTATATGGGGTAATATGGTGCCTTGTTGGTATATGGGGTAATATGGTGCGCCGTGGGTATATGGGGTAATATGGTGCGTCGTGGGTATATGGGATGATATGGTGCGCCTTGGGTATATGGGGTAATATGGTGCGTCGTTTTGCCTAAAGATTGCCTAAAAAAGTACAAGCTTGGTGATTGCCTAAAGATTGCCTAAAAAAGTACAAGCTTAGTGATTGCCTAAAGATTGCCTAAAAAGTACAAGCTTAGTGATTGCCTAAAGATTGCCTAAAAAGTACAAGCTTAATGATTGCCTAAAGATTGCCTAAATATCACAAGCTTAGTGATTGCCTAAAGATTGCCTAAAAAAGTCCAAGCTTTGTGATTGCCTAAAGATTGCCTAAAAAGTACAAGCTTAGTGATTGCCTAAAAAAGTACAAGCTTAATGATTGCCTAAAAAAGTACAAGCTTAATGATTGCCTAAAGATTGTCTAAATATCACAAGCTTAGTGATTGCCTAAAGATTGCCTAAAAAAGTCCAAGCTTTGTGATTACCTAAAGATTGCCTAAAAAGTACAAGCTTAGTGATTGCCTAAAAAGTACAAGCTTAGTGATTGCCTAAAAAAGTACAAGCTTAATGATTGCCTAAAAATTGACTTATAAAAGTACAAGCTTGGTGATTTCGCTAAAGATCTTACGATACCGTCATTAATGTTGAACATTTAGTTTCTGTATGATCATCAATGACGTTTTTTACGCATTCGGTGCCAAAGCTAAACTATTCATAAACTTATGACCAACACGTATATACGTAATTCACGTTGAAGAAAAGTTTTTCCTGAACGTTCTTATCCTAATTTGAACTAGAGCTTCGTTGGAAACATTACTAGACTCGCCACATCACCAGACTTGCCACATCACCAGACTTGCCACATCATCAAACTTGCCACATCACCAAACTTGCCACATCACCAAACTTGCCACATCACCAGACTGCCACATCACCAGACTTGCCACATCACCAGACTTGCCACATCACCAAACTTGCCTCATCACCAGACTTGCCACATCACCAGACTTGCCACATCACCAGACTTGCCACATCACCAGACTTGCCACATCACCAGACTTGCCACATCACCAAACTTGCCACATCACCAGACTTGCCACATCACCAGACTTGCCACATCACCAGACTTGCCACATCACCAGACTTGCCACATCACCAGACTTGCCACATCACCAGACTT